>NC_036463.1:20589294-20889294 GCF_002775205.1 Xiphophorus maculatus | reverse complement strand
AGTTGATGACACTGAATGAAAAAAAGGCTCAACTCCGCTGCTCTCCACTGACCCTCCCTTCCTCATTTACTTAGAGTAAAGCCCAGTTCACACTACACTATCTTAGAGCTGTCGGCCGATTGTCGGCCCATTTTCAAAACCTGACAGGCCACACATTAGTCCACAGAAATCCTAGGTATAACAGTTTGATCGGGTTCGTTCCTGCCGTGTGGTGTCCAACAATGGGCACAAAATAATGGCTACAAGTCCAATGAACTAATTTTAAAACCAGGCATTAATCAATGCTTTACTGCAATCTACCTGCAAAGCATGTGGCTAGTGTCAGCGTTAAGTCCTGACCGAATGAAAATCATTATAACCTATTTACGTCATGTTAACAAAGAACAGCTGAAAAGTTACCGGGTTTATCAACTGCGGTAGCAATTTCGCTCCAACTTCTCCTCTTGTCATTTCTATATTCTTTGCACGTTAAATAAACATTAATGTTGTTTCCACATATCATCTCCAATGTCCGCTGGACTTCTGGTTGCGTTGTGTCAGCTGTTTGGGATTCCCCGACGTAATTTCCCCTCAGAAAGCGCGGAGGAGAATCCGCGCTTTCTGATTGGCTACCTGTCACATTCAACAGGCTGCGTTAAAGCGCCCAGTCAGGAAAACCCCTGATTTAGATGGAGCGGCAACGAAGATCTACCGTAACACACCACACAATCTTAGAAAGACCAACGTGCTAAGATTGTTGTAAGGGGAAAAATAGGAGCAAAAAATCGTGTAGTGTGAATTATTGCATCAGGTAGTCGATGTGCCCATCTTCTCTATTTAAATCTAATTATTACTGAAGGGCAACATAATATACAGACTTTGTAATCTGCACTCTTTTGGTTGAATGCAGTATTTATTTCCACTTTGGCTTTATGGTGTTTAGTTTTTTTTTCCAAGTGAGTTTTTTGTTAATGGAGACTGAGAATCCATTTTATTTTTGTTTTTGGTTGTTTTGTTTATTTTGTTTATCAGGTCCAGTGTTAAATATTCTTTTAAAAATAAAGTGTATTTATCTTTGGCAGGAAATCGCATGCATTATTACATCATTTTCATTAAATCAGTGTAAAAAGGTCTTCAAACAATATTATCGTTTATCGCAATAATTTTTGAGACAATTAATCGTTGAGCAAAATTTGCTATCATGACAGGCCTAGTTCTCGTTCTTTAGTCGTCCTTTTTCTGCTACATGGTAATCATTCGCTTGACACAATGTATCTTCTAAACCTGCTGTAAAGCTTAAGTCTATATAAGGATAGTTCTGTATGAATGTGGGATGTGAAACATTTCTATTTGTTTCAGTGTAAAAACCACTGAGTCTAGACTCTAGATTCTAGATTCTAGGCAGATATTAGTTTGTGTCAAACTTGAAGAAATGTAACTCAGTTTTGCTGGCCTGCATTAATTGGCTGCTGGTGTTCTGGGTTGGTCCGCCCCCCGTATGAACTGATGTTGTAATGAAACCCATCTAGGCATAAATTACAGTTTGGACTTAGCACAAATTTATTTTCTTCTGCTTTTCAGACCCTTTCCTCCAAAGCTCAGATTTGCTAAACACACAGGATCTGTGTTTAGATGCTCTGACCCCATTGGTTGAGCCGCGCACAGAAAGTTTGGATCGGCTTTAGAAGGCAGCTGTAGGTCAAAGCTGTTATCGGTCTGCAGACTCTGGTGATGCTCTCTTCTGACTCGTTTCATTTAGCCAATCGCAGCTGAAGCTAAGTCCTTATTAGCCTCTTTCATTAAGTGCTAATTACACTTTGACAGCAGCCAGCTGTTTGCATCCTGCGCCTCCTGTCAGCTTAGTATGGATCCACGTGTATGAGTGTGTTTAGAAACGATGCCGTTTGTCTCTGGAGGGTGACCATAACATGCCATAACATTGATGGAAACGTGCTGTTGGTTTCCAGTTTACGCTCGTCTCCCCGTCGCTCTGTTGGAGTGTGTGTGGGGGTGTGTCTGGGGGTGTGTGTGCATGTGTTTTTGTTTCCCCAAACATTTTGAGTCAGTCTGGAGAGTGAGACTCAGAGGATAACTCACTTTCTCCTCTTGGTTACGGCATTTTGTGTTTGTACGTGCGAGCCTCAGATCGTACACCTGACCTCTGACCCCGTCCACCATCTGTTTCCTTCACAGCACAAACATCAACCTTCTTCCTGCTTTGTTAATTTAAAAAAAAAAAATCTAACAAAATAACGTCAGCGGTCAACAGGAAGGTTGGATGGTGTGAGAGTGTTTGCTGGTAGTGACTGGCCAGTCAGATTCTATCTAAGCTAATCTACACAGAGAAACTTAGGAGTAACATTAACAGGTCGACTGAAGGAATAATTCATCAGACGGAGGAGAAGAAACGTTTGATGGTGAATATATTAATCATGTGCCTCACAAATCTGGTCTTCATGGAAGAATCGGTCTGGGACAAACAACGAAACGATCTGCAAAATGCATGAATGCAAACTTCAAAATGCACAAAAACAAATGCAACAGAAAAACACAGCAAACAACAACAACAACAAAAAAAACTCCAAACATAGAAGAAAAAAAAAATGTTGTGCCCGCAGGAAATAGAAACTCACTGCAAACTCGATCCACAAAGCAGAACTGCTCCAGGCCACTAGGGGGAGTCAAACACCAAATCATATGGGAGCAGCAGACCCTCAGTAATGACGGGATGTCACGATTTTAATGTCCAGATGAAAGTTGGAGAAAGAAAGAAACCGCATGTCTTTTGCGATAATATGGAACAGAACCATATTTACATAGGTAAAGTCACACACTCCAGACTCCCTCTAGTGGCCTGGAGGACTCCTGTTTTGTGGAGCCAGTTTGAATTATTTCATGCCAGCTGTTCCTGCTATTTACAGCTTTTTTCCCTTTTGTTTCTAATTCCTGGGAACATTTTTTATTGTTTACAGCGTTTTTCTGTTGCATTTTTTTGTGTTTTGGAGTTTGCATCATTCATGACTTCTTCAGTGTTTCTACTTGTCAATATCTGGTTTTATCTACATCATTGCAGCTATGGCTGCATGTTTATAGGGGCTCTCCTGCTGGAAAGTGAATCTCAAGTCTTTGTCATCTTTAACAGGTTTCCTTCCAGAACTTCTATGTATTTTCAAGGACACTTGGAAAAAAAAAGAAAAAGAAAAAGGGTTGATATTTTTCATCACTCATCTCAGAAAGTGAAAATCACTCCTTCCACATGCGGTAAAATATTTCAAGTCTTTATGTTATGATCTTGGTTTACAGATAAACACCCAAAATGTAGTGGAAATATAGAAAACTGTGGAAAAAGTTGTAGAATATTTGTAGAAAATTGAGTGAAAAGAAAAAGTGTGGTGGGAATAGTGCTGCTCCAGCAACCAGGAGAAATGTAACCTTAAGAGGATCATCAAGGAAAATCCATTCAAGAAGTTAGTGAAGCTTAACTTCCAAAAGGTATGAATACTTTTATCATTTTGGTAATTTAGCACTCAAGACTTTTTGTCTGATTTTAGAACATCTCACTCGTCTCCTTTCAGCATCTAAAACCATGAAGGTGAGCAGGACTCCTTGGCTGTCAGGAGTCGATTAATGAAATGAGGGCCAAAAGAAGTTCAAAGTCAAACAGGAAAAAAAAAAAAAGAAAAAGCTGACACTCTGAGGAATACGTTTCCTCCTCCATAACTTTCTGTCTGAAAGTCAAAGTGTCTGCGAAGAAGGAAAGTTAATTCCATCATAAATCTGAGGTATGACGCTTAAAACTTCTGGACGTGTCGTACTGTGGTGTGCGGTCGGATCATTAGTCCAGATGAGGAGCCTCAGGTGTTGACGGAGCCTCCTGTTGGCTCCTAAAGGGACCGTCCGACTGGAAACTGGACAGGAGACAAGGGGACAGAGTCGACAGACAGACCTGAGACACGTGGCTGCCCTGCGCTCTGTGTTACATAAATCCATAATTCTTTTATGGGCTCCAACAGGACGGAGATCTAAATCTGGGTTAACAAGCACAGCTCACCGCTAAGAGCCCCGGGCAGCAGGAAAAGATGAAAAAAAGTCCTCTGTCGGAAATTTATTTCCTTTAAATCATCTGAGGCCCCGAGTGTTTGAAGTGGCTGTTGTAGACTTTGGACAAAAAGTGTTGAGCTTAGAGGGGTTTTTTTTCAGCTCAGAGACGGAACATATCTGAGGCTGAGAGCAAATAGTAATCCACACGGAAATAGAAACTCGGAACAAAAAAAAAACGGGGGATGCGCCGCGTTATGGGGCAGCTTGGTTTGCTGCCTCATTGTTCGTTGGTGTCATTACATGTAGAGAGGAAGAGGAGGAGGAAGAGCAGGAGTGGTGCTGGGCGGGCTCGTTGCCAGCGGTAAAAAAAAAAAAAACTGGGCTGAGGCTCAACTGTGCCACTTTGTACCGAAGCCTGTGTTGAATGAACGCCGTTATCATAAACAAAACATTATGGCTGAGTGTCTACAGATGGTTAAGAGCATTAGGGAGATACCTGCCAAAGGACGAGTTTCACCCCCCCTCCTGATTCAGCTGTTAGAATTCAGCAGAGGAACCTGTGGCATATGGCCCGGCAAATATTGATGGATATTTTAATTACCCTCTGCATAATCTAATGATGAATGACAAACATTAGAGTTTCACCTTTACCGCAGCACAGCTTTACAGGCCCAGGCCTCCACAATCACCTTCTAATGACAACTTATTTTATTACAGTCAAAGGTGCGACGACTCTGTCCGACTTTCATGTCATGTTTTTGAACATGACATATAAAGTAAAGTTAGAGAAAAGTAAATAAAGCAATTTTTGGGTTATTTAGCCTGTCCTGTGAAAAACTGGGGGTTCATATTTTCCATCATGTTAGTCATTAATTTAGAAATGTCACAGTTCAGACTTAATATTCAAATAGTTAGCAAATTATATATTTAGCTTTTAGTTTTTAGCTAAATATTTAGCAAGCTAACTAGCTAAATGCTTAGCTAGTTAGCACTTAGTTGTGTTTAGTTAGCTAACCATTTAGCTAATGTAACACTTACTAAGTGATTACAGTAACTAGAACACACAATAAGACCGGTGCTGGTTCTGCTACAGGAGCAGTGAAATGTGTTGGTGTATAAATTTAAACTGCCGGATTATTATTTGTTGAAAAGAAAAGAAACAACAATATTACAAACAGTTGACATACATTTAACACAAAATTCAATCCAAAATAGTTTCCCTGTTTCTTTCAGAATATTTGATTTAATCCCTGTTTTGAAATTTAAACCTAATGTTAAGTATTGTAGGATACTATTTATTTAACTTAGGTTATATTTCTACTTAAGCTCAAGTCAATACTGTTAATCTATTTTGATTTACAGTTTTTTTTATCTTTTAAATCTATTTTAGTTACTTAGTATTTTCTCAAAAGGTTACGTTTTTAACCATTTATTGTTTCTATTTTAAACCCAACAGAAATGTCCACATTTTATACACTGCAACAATGAATACTGGATGTGGTATGAGGGAAAAAAACTACTAAATAGAACAGAAAAACAATTCAGCTAAAGACTGAATAACATGTGCTTCAATTTAACATCTTTTCTCTGTGATGATCCTGAAGGGATAATCCCGTTTCTCTGAATCCACTGCTAGTTCAGCAGCAAGCATGGAGGGGTCATACCAGCTTGGATGACTCACAACGTCCAGCAGAGGGCGTAGCTCCTGCTGGAGGGCAGTCAAAGGAATCCTGGGTTACGGCTGCCATCTTGTTTCTCACTCACGGAATCCAACTCAGCAGTCGACTCAGAATTTCCCGGTCCAATATTCCAGCAGAACCTTAAAGACCAGGTGTAATAACCAACAAAGCATAACAAAAATTTGTTCAGCTTTGTTTCGTACTTAATAAAGTAATATAATTGCCAATTTGGCGGCAGAACGTTTTGAACATGCTTCCTCTCAGTTCATTGGTTACGTCCACAGTTTTTAACACAGAACAGCATAAATGTGCTACTTTAGCTTTCCATTTCAATTAAATAAAATATCTTACATATAACATTCTTCACAGGAAGTAAAATACACTTTTTAACTCACCAAATCCAGTTCTACTGTCCGGAACGCAGTCAAGTTGCAAAAAATGAAAAACAACTCCTCCATAAACTTTTAGACAGACAGGTAGACTTTTTGATAGTCAATTTCTCTTATTTTTCCTCTCTTTCACAGTACAACTCAGTTTCTTTTTCCTTTTCTTCTGCTTCTAGCGCCAGAGAACATAACAACCTGGTTGGCTGGAGCTAGTCACACAGCAATGTGACCCTTCAGAATAAGAGATTTTACTCACACTTCAC
Source organism: Xiphophorus maculatus (assembly GCF_002775205.1). Lineage (NCBI taxonomy): Eukaryota > Metazoa > Chordata > Actinopteri > Cyprinodontiformes > Poeciliidae > Xiphophorus > Xiphophorus maculatus. The sequence continues at coordinate 20,882,946 of NC_036463.1, read as the reverse complement.
CATTTTAATTGCTGGCAAAAAATATAACAATATAACATTCCTAATGTTTATAATTATTTTGTATTTTTAACTATTTTAAGACCTATTTATTCTCATTTATTTTCTTATGTATTGCCTATTTATCCATTTTATAGCTATTTCATGAAAAGGCTAATATTTAGTGAAGGCTATGTTAACCAGGGTTACACCAAACTAGCTCAATGGTTAGCTAGTTTCCAAACACTTAGCTAAAAACGTCAGATTGTTACTGTATAGTCACAAGCTCATTGTACAAGGCTGTAGTTTGTACATTGATGTGTGGAGCTGGTGAGGTTCACTTCAGATTACTGTTGCATCAGGTGCTTCTAACAACTCATGTTTGGTTGGTTTTCAGTCCACTGCTTCCCTAGTTTTAGGGTTTGTGAAACTTTTGCACAGTGTACAAGTTGTCTTAGGTCGTATTTCTTTAATGAGCCTTTGACTATTTAAATATATATATAATGTATATTCATACATGAAAGCAGTTAAGTGGATGAATGTAGACTTATTTCTTACATTGACTTTGTATAGTGTGTGTCTGACAGTTTCTACTTTGTTTCTCCTGTGTACTATAAAGAGATCGTATGCATAAAAAGAAAAGCTTGTTGGAGGTCAGCAAAGAGACTGAGCTTAGAGTCAAACACACAAACATGTTTATCTACCTTTACAAGGACTTTGCATTGAGTTGAGTTCATTTCTACAGGCTAACCGTGACCCTAACCAGAAAACTAACCATTGCCAGGACATACCTAACATTAAATCTGACGTAAAAATGACACTTCTCATGGAAACCAGGGTTTGGGCCCCAAAACATGGTATGTATTAAGAAAATTATTTTTACAGTGCAACAAATACAAGACCACACACAGACCTGGCAGAGTGTACAAAACGTATCGTGTGCTTCCCACTTTTGCTAAATACTTCAGATTGTTCCGAAGAGATTGGAGGAGGTGGTGGGTGGATTCACGCCTTGTTGCCACATCAGTCTCCTCCAGCGGGCCAGTCGAGTTCAGAGGAGGCATGTGAAACAGAACAATTAAGACTTCTGCATCCAGCAACTTCTATATGCATGGAGTGAGCAGGGCAGGTGTTTGGAAAACTAACAATGCAGCTTTGAGCTGACATGTTTGGTTGAGGCACAACTTCTTCCTCCTCTAGGTGGACAGGCCGGGTGTGTATATTGTTCTTCTATGATTGCATGAAATTCCCCTGTAATTGTGCTTGGTCTTCCAGATGGGCCAGGGGCCGATGCTGAGAACATCTGAGAGCATTCAGTGCAAACTGTTGGAGAGCAGCCTGGAAACCTGGGCAGGGAAGTCTGAGGGCTTGGAGAGCAGATTGGAGTTTTCACCTGTGAGTTCATGTAGGTATCGGAGCGTTTCACTGAATCCATGCAGCTCACGTCCCGAGAAATAAACGTCAACCACCAGCAGTAATGCACACGCATTTTAACCCGCAGCATGTTTCCATATTCCAGGCTCTGGGAACCTGCATGTGGCTTGGATCCGCCTTCGCAGCGTGGCAGTGGTCTGGAATGCTGCGACTGAAGCAACCTGGGGGGTTACTCACTTCCAGGTTTGGTTGACCACTTGGTGGCGCTGCTTGCCAGCCTTTAAAATAAAAGTCTGACAGTCTGTAACAAAGGTGCTAATAACTGGGTGAAATCAGACCCTACCTCTGGGAGTTACACCTACTTCCTTTTTAGTGGCGAAGGTTTGACGAGAGGACGATGACACAAAACAAACAACTTCCTGTTAGGTTCCGATAATCGTATAGGGGTTAAATTAAGCTTTGAAAATTAAAAAAAAATTGGCTTAGATAATTAATATTTCAGTTTAGGTACATCTAACAAGGCTCTTGACATAATTTTCACACCAGACGCTGGACTCTTCACACCGGTCTCATTTAACAGATTTTCTTCCAGGATTATCCTGTATTTAGTTCCATCCATCTTCCCATCAACTCTGACCCAAATCCAAGGCCATGTTGAAGAAACATCTCCATAACATGATACAGCCACCACCATGTTTTACCTTAGGGACGATATGCCTAAGGCAGTGGTCTCACACTCCAGTCCTCAACAGCTGGTGTCCAGCAACGTAGATGTCCGTTTCAGCACACCTGACTCCAATATTAGCTCAGAGCTCTGTAGAGCTTTACTGCATGCTGGTGAGGGAGCTTCACCATTTCTTTAGAACAAGCAGTGTTGTATAGTAACAAAGTAAAAATACTTCACTACTTTACTTAAGTATATTTTGGAGTACTTCATACTTTCCTCGAGTATGAAAATTTTTGATGACTTTCACTTTTACTTCACTATATTTCCGAACTTAATTGCGTACTTTTACTCCGATACATTTTCAATGTGTGGTTTAGTTACTCGTTACAAAAAAGCGAGAGAGAGAAACGAAGTGTTTTGATCCCACCTACTGATTGACTGCAACAAAGTCCGTAGCCTGCTTGCCTGGGCTTGTTCATCACCACCAATAGGATACACCTGTTTCGCTTCTCCCATTAAACACAAAGCAAGTCTCGCAATCAGCAGCAGCCACATGGAGGAGGAGACGGAGACCACAACGACTGCAACTACGTCGGACACGGCTCCAGGGGAACCACCAGCTGGTGATGAGAGCCCATGGCCTTATTTAAACACAATATACTCTTTCATGGGTGTTAAAGATTCGTCGTACCGCATGCAGTTTATGTTATTCCTGCCCGAAGATGTGGAAATTCTATCTTACAAAAACTCCCCGTCCAACTTGAAGAAACACATCGAGGTAACGTCTTATGAAATGGTTATAATCCTCCTGTTTCAGTAACTATAGCTTGGTCACTAGGCACTATTGTGAAATCTTGAGCATAACGTTACCCGTATAAATGAACTTTGTTTGGCATTGTTTCAGTTCCACACGTGGTGTATTTAGCTGAGGCCTAATGTTGACTGTAGCAGGCTACCTAGACTCCTCTGTTCAAGGGGGGACAGAAGCCATAGCGATAGCAATTTAGACTAAATTTAACGAATATAGGAAAGGCATGCAAGTTCAAAACCACAAACCATTAACATGTGCTACTCTTTAAAACTGGAACAATTTATTAGCAGGTTTAATTTTGCCTGCACTTGGTTGGGTACATTATTTTAAGTGTATTTGACAAGTTTACCAAAATATAAAAAATGTCATTCAAACTGCATTTGCTTTGTTTTACTTTTTACTTGTACTTTTCATTACATTACTTGAGTACATCCATTTTTACAGTACTTTCCATACTTAAGTACAAGAAGTTTCAGATACTTTAAGACTTTAACTCAAGTAACATTTCAGTCAGTGACTTGGACTTTTACCAAAGTCGTATTTTGGAGAGGTACTTATACTTTTACTTGACTCTGAGATTTCAGTACTTTATACAACACTTTATATGAGAACAAGGCACATATCTAAAAGTTGCAGGACTCTGGCCCTTCAAGAACGTCCACTGCTTTACAGTGACGTACAGCTTTGGTTATCTACCAAACCATCTCCTTCCAGATGCTTGGAGTGTCCTCTGTATGAATTGTCATAGACTGCAAATGAGAGTCTTAGGCCCCAAATGCAATTGTTTTCATCTCGCTCCTGTTCCATGAAGACCAGATTAGTGTGAAGTACACAATTGATTCTCCCACTTGAGTTGTGGATTATTGCAGTTCCTAAAGTTGCCACAGACCTTTCGGCTTCCTAATCATTCAGCTAAATCCTTTCGTATTCTTTCAAACATAGTGGCCTTTGTGAGGGGAGTAGCAGTCCTCAGAGGAGCTTACTATTGAAAGTGAATTACCCAAGTAAGCTGGTGTAGTTATAATCATAGCCACAAGGAGGAGACAAAGGCCCAGCAGTCCTCGTCAGGCGTCAGCTGGCTCTGCATGAGCAGCCATCTCCATGTTTCTGCTTTGTGCTGCTCACTGTGAGAGGGCTGTGTGCAGTCAGAGGCACCGGAAACAGACCAACTACCAAGTATTGGCAACTCAGATTTGATATCGCTGTGATAAAGTGAAACAATCTACAGCTGGTTTAAAATTAGCTAGAGGAGGGGAAGACTGAGCCTGTAGAACCCAGACCCTGAGGAAACCATTGCTGGACTTTGCAAGATGAGCAACATGACTTCTTACTTCAAGTTTTGAAAGATTGTTTCAATATTAATTCCACCGACTTGAAAGTTGTAGGCTGTTTATCAACCAGATTTGATTTACCAAATTTAAATCTGGCATCTTAAACTGATTCTGGACAGAATCAAAGGATGGAAGGAGATTTTGACACCTAAATTGAGGGTAAAATTCTAATCATCCATTCCAGTTTTGAGTTTTCTTGAATCATAGCAACAATTGTGGGGCCACAGTTGTCTTTAAAAACATTGTTTTATAAGACAACTGTCACATCAGATATCTTCCCCATAACTGAGAACATTATTTTCCTCTATTAAACACTCCATCCTTTTTTTAAATTATTTTTTAGCATTCACTATAAGCATCATGTTACAGAATGGCATTACCGTTTTATTCAGTTTGTCTATGTTAACATCTGTCCATATCAAATAACCCTAAATCAGTTGAATTCAACTAAATCAGACCAGAATTTTCTGAAAGACAAAATTTGGAGAATTATCCATATGAAAAACAGAAACATACTCAAAAACTGTAATAAATCTATGAGTTTGTGGCTCATAGACAAATAATTAAAAAGTGTAATCGAACCCAAACGGGAAAAAGTTTTGGCCACAACACCACCTAACAGGGTGGAAGTACTTTATACTTAAGAAACACAGACTGCATTGATATCAAACTTCATCTCTTTATTTCTCTATTGGTTGGTTCTCATCACAAACAATGTTGAAAATCCAGAACAGGATGTGTATAAACTGTACATGGAGCAAGGCACTGTCCACTGAAGTCACAGTCAGGCTGCCGTCTGGAACCAAAGTTCTTGTCCTCCGGGATAAAAATGCTCCATTCAAAGCCGATTCGTCGGGTTAGTAGAAGGTGACCTTAACTTACACACATATGACACAAAGATTTGCAGCAATAATGTACATTTTATTTTTTATTTTGATAGCTAATGTTTATTTTTTTTTTATAATTCCTCTGTGGTTTTAATATAAATATATATATATGTATATATATATATTTGTAATGCACAAACATCCATATCTAGCAGAGTCTGAAGTGGAATGTGTCCAACAGGCTGACAGACCTGCCTCCACTCCAACAGATGGCTGTAAGGCTGCCAGTGGAAGGACCCAGGCTGCTTTCCATATGCTACATATGTACAGTCATTAACAGTGTCATTATAAAGGAGCACTATTAACACAGAGATCCCAGCACCCCGCGCCGCTCCGCTCCCTCAGCACAGCCACCGGGGCGCAGAGAGGATGGAGATCAGCGGCGTGAGAGGCTGACGTGCCTCTCCTCCGCATCGCCGCGGTTACGCTTCGGCTCGGGAGGAGCTGCTCCCGAGCGTCTGCTGCGTGAGCGTAGAAACCACGTTGAAAAAATAAACTAAAATAAAAAGAAGGCTGAACGTCACCCATCAGAAGAGTCCTTTGGATTTCTTCAGGTTGACCTGCTTCCACCCGGGCAGAGCGCCGTACTCCTCCCTGCTCATGTCCAGGGCTCTCTGGGGGAGAGACACCGGCAGTCAGGCACAACTCACAGGCCGAGTCCACAAACTCATGCATCTGTGGCTTCAAACTCAAACGTCCCTTTTTATTGTCCGGTAAATTTTTAAAAAAAGATCAAATGGCTCCAAGATTCAGTCCAAATGCTGGTGAGCTGCATGCAAATGAAACGCGCTGTTAGAGATGTTAAGAAGTAGAGTGGAAACAGGAGAACCTAAGATAATTTATATATATATATATATATATATATATATATATATATATATATATATGTTTTAAAGTTATATTTTATTGATTTACTTATTTATTCTTTGGTCTGTTTAATCTTGTTGGTTTTTTTCCTCCCTCTTTCCCACTTTTACCCAAAATATTGCTGACACTAAACTAGTCAAAATAATAAATATTAGAAAAAATAATAATAAATAAATAAAAAATTCATTAATTTAACATAAAAAAAAATTAAACGATCCTGACCACATATGTTAAACAATCCCATGTCTGTTGCGACACTACTTGGTGATGTTCTGTATTTTGTCTTTGTCCTAAATAGATCCATTTTAATGCTCATGTTTTAAACTTATTTTTTATTGTTCATTATCGTCTCTAATTAGTTATTTGTAATTTTGTAGCTCAATGTCTGTTATAGTCTGTAATGTTTGTTCTGTATTCACTCACTGATGATTTAATAATAAAAAAACAACAACCACCAAACGAGATGTTAGGAAGTAGAAATGCTAACAATATGGAGCCAGTCTGTTTTCCCATGCTAACACCAGTTGGATGGACTCACCTTCCCATGAGCCCCTGCACCCTGGAGAAGTGGAATGAGTGAAATAGATGAGCTCAAAGAGGAACAAGATGGACAGTTTCATTTATCTCCAGAAATCACTGAAAGACTTTTTTTTTTTATAACAGAATAAATTCATCTACAATGGTTCAGGAAAGGAATAGAACTGAAACGACTCATCAAATGAATCACAATTAATTTGATGAATTAATTGAAATAATTAACTAATTTAGTAATCGATTAATTATTAACCAGAGTGTGCAGACTCGAAAAATTCCAAATTGCTTAAAGAACAACGTATAAAAGAGTATAACTGTCTGTTTGGAAGAAGAAAATGGAAGCAGGAAAGGTTGGAATGAGGACGTGAATAAAGCTGAAGGTGTTTTCAGTTCAGAATTATTTGACATTTGTCCGTCACATAAAACCTAATTAAAACACTCAAGTTGTTCTCGTAATGAGAGATAATCTAAAAAAGTTTAATCTGTTCCTGGAAGTCTGTAATTTTGTTTGATGACTAGAAATGTTGCAATAAGCAATAAATCAATTAATCGAATGATCAATTAACATGAGTGAAATCATTTCTATTTCCATAAGTTAGCATTTTTCTCTTTTCTCTCTTTCTACCAAAAACTGGATGATAAAAGTCTTCAGCCTGGTGATTTGGTCTCAACTAGACTCTTTTTAAGGACGATTATGTTTGTAGAGATTTCATAATTCATTTCACTTGCCGTTTCTGTTTTATTTATTTTGGATATTTAAATTGTCTTCCAGGTCCAGAATGAATATTCACTAGAACTTAAAGTTTATTCATCTTTAAGAATGAGATCTTCCATTATTAACCCATTACCGTTACATTACTTGAAAATAGTCTCAAAACAACAATATTATTGTTCATCACAATAACTTCTGGGACAATTTATCATCCAGTAAAATTTGCTATTGTGACAGACCGAGTGACGACTTTGTTATTTACAGTATGAAGTCAAATGTTTCAGTCTGGTGCCTAAAACCTGTCAGTCTTCAGTTTCACCAACCCTTCTGTTGGTTTTGAAGACATTAAAGATGAGTCAGGCTTCACGTCTCACATCTGACAAACAAAACGATTTGGGGGCAGAATTCCGGTTCTCACCTCAAAGTCTTCGTCAGTCAGGTAGACTTCCAGGTGCAGCGGGTCGACGCCGTCGGGCAGCGGCCGGGCCAGGACCTCAGCCAGCGGGTAGGTGGTCTTACACAGGCGGGCCAACACGTCTTCCACCAGGATGATCTGGTTACACACCTCGGCCTCCTGAGGACAGGAGACACGCGGATCAGGAACAGGTGAAGCATGTCGCTGTGGAGGCCGTGGAGAAGCGTCCCACCCTCTCTGTGATCTCGGACACGTCCTCCCGGTGCTCCCAGCAGGGGAACATGTTGGTGAAGGTGAGCGGCTCCAGACCGGCGTAGATCAGGTAGCCTTTTGGAGGCTTCTTCTCGTTCTTCCCTGGGGAAACAAAGGCCGTCTGTTTCAGAACGCTTCCTCACACTGGCTGTGCTTCCATTGGCCAGAAAATTGTGCAAAATGAAATTACAAAGATAAATTTGCTTAACGGAAACCGTGCAATTTCGGAAAAAAAAAAACTCGTTTAAGAAAACGTTTTTTGCGCTCGGATGAAGTGATTTTTCAGCTGCACTGAAATGCGATCCAATAACGGGGTGATACTACTGGCGGAAAAGAAGAAGAAGTCGACAGGAAGTGGTAGGAGGACGGCATTTCAATGACTTATTGTGTAAAACTTATTCACCTGTGACATTAATCGCGTTTCTTATGCAACGGAAACACCGCAACTGCAAAATTGTGTTTTTACAACATTAGTGGAATATTAAAGTTTTGTGCACATGTGGAATGCAAACGCAGCTTCCTATCAATACCTCTGCAGTACTGCAGCACCGTCTCCATGGCGCTCTTTCTGTCAGAGTCCCAGCGGATTCGGGCCGAGCCGGTGCTTTCGCTGTCCTGAGGCCACCAGCCCTGCCACAGGTACACCTCGTGGTGGTTGTCCACCAGGAACAGGGCTGAACGAGAGATGCATTTAGGATCAGATGAGTCAGGATTGTTGGAGAGCTTTACTTTGAAAAGTTAGCTACTAGCTAGCAGTCAGACGTAGACACAAATCCTCGCCACAGAAGCTGAGTGAGGATCTTTGAGCAGCCAGAGCTCCAGGCTGCGTTTACCTGGCTGTGAGGCTCCGTAGAGATCCTCCTGAAGGAACGGCATGGAGTTGACCTGCTCCGGGTCTCTGGCTGGGTACAGAAACTCCACGACTGCAAATTCTCCAGAGCTGCTGCTCAGCTGGTACAGACCAGGCGTGAAGTTAAACTTGCCGAGATCTGAGCAGCAAAGGTTCCTATTAAAAGGGGCAGTTTTCTGTGTTTCCACATAACATCTTTTCGCAGCACAATCAAGTAACTGTTACCTTCAGTGGTTACAAAAATGGCATATATATCAAGTATGACTTAAAAAAATTGGACTTTGTAATAACACCTTGAAATTGGGCCTCTGTCTCTTTAAGAAACTCCTGCTGTTTCTGAAACTCCGCCTTCAGGAAGTCATCACAATATGGCTCCTCTATTAACTTCCACTATTAGGTTCCCACAACAGAATGAAACGAAAAGCACCAGTAGAGCAATCTTTCAAGTCATCAAGTTGGAAACTCTGTGATTTGTGTTTTTCTTTATTTTCCATGTACATCAACACAAAAGAAAACATACTGTACATATCCTCTTTTGGCAAATGATGGTTGTTTTTCTTTTGATGGTTTCATACAGCTATTCAACCAGAGAGCACGTTATCACTTTATGTCTAATAAACAAAAACTAAATTGAAATTGTCTCATTGTGTGACACATGCAGGATCCCCCAACTTCTTCAATGTTTCTAGTTTTTTTTCTGTCCTAAATTTCATTCAAGGTGACATTAAAAAGGTATTAAAAGTTTGACTTGTGAAGTGTTGATGCTGCCACCATGTCGCTGCTTCAGGTTGTAGATTTCAGCAAAAAAAAAAAATGTCTGTCCTCCTTTGGCACACGATTAATGATTTTCTTTGTTTTTCCTTGTTGTAGAGACTAAAAATACATAGAAAAGTGATGGCTCTTTCAAAATGACAACTTTACTATAGTAGATTAGAAATTGTTCTTTTTCCAAACGTTATGTAACATTTGTGGAATTAATGGAGCCTTATTTAGCTGGAATGAGGGCCAAAATGGCTCTTTGGGTTGTAAAGTTTGCAGACTTGATCCTCATGAATACAGAGACTTTTTACAATAGAACCAGGCTGAGAGCTGACTGACTAATAGTTTAATTTATAGGTTCTTTCTTTGTAACCAGAGCAGCAAAGAGGACCTAAACAGCTCAATAGCTCCACCTGCTGACCAAGAATGGAGACAGTGTAACTCCATGAGATGCTGCAGCTGGATTCAGGTCAGCCTTTGGTTGTTGGCTTCACTGTTGGTATGTAAATCATGTAAATGTGAAGAACCTTACACTGATACAAATGTTAAGAAGTTAAGTTCTTCAGTGTTCCTGGATTATGCCATAATTGTGCAGCCGCTTTGGCTGATGAAACTAAGTATGAACTTGTGGTTATAAGCAGTAAACTGATCAGCTAAAGAACCACACACACGGTGACGTAGGGTTTTGGCAGCATCATGATCTGGGATTACTTTTCTTCAGATGAAACTTAATGTTTGAGAAAATTGGATGAAATCACCAACAATTCCAAACAGTTACATCTGCCCCAAAACCTTCAGGTGTCTGTCTTGTTTTTGAAGACTTCCATCTTTCGCTTCCTAGCAAAGGAAAACAAAGGTATATTTTTGGAAGGATTTAGTCTTGACCTAATGCTAATCGGATAAAACACTCAGGGCCTCCTAAATAGGGCTGTGGACGAGACAGTCTCACAGTCAGAGATGTGGAGAAGTTTTGCCAGGGAGAGAGGAAATATTAAGCAAAGATGTGAATGACTTCTACCGAGGAAGATTAAATGCAGAAACTGACTGAAAATGTGTTAAAGTTGGTTTGGTCGTAGTTTGAAAAAGATAAAATCTGCAACAAAACTCTAGGTAAAAAGCACATTATTAGGTGTATTCAACTTTAATAGCCTTTCATGATCATATTTCAAATGCAGTGCCATTATGTGATTCTTTTTACCAGTTAGACCTGCTGACTCACCATGAAGCATGCAGTCGTAGGCCTTCCTGTCCCTCCTGCCCAGGGCTTCCCAGAACCCCGCCGGCTCTGCTTCTTCGTCACATTCCCATATCGTCACTCCGCTGCTGCTGTGCAGCCCCGTCTCCAGAGGACAACTGCACAAAAAAAGCAAACAAACAAAAAAAGCAGGCTACACTACCAGACCTGTTCATATTTCAACAACAACTTCTCGGGAAAAATGTCCTCAGGAAAGCAGAATTTCCACTCACTGTTCTTTGAGTCTGTTGGCGGCGACGCGTGCCACCTTCCGAGTGTGTGTCTGGGATTTGCAGCCGTGCCACAAGTAAATGAGGGCCTGGCTGACACCCAGCAGAACCATGGAGACTCTGGAACGCAGACTGCTGCAGTGGCAAGCCACCTCCAGCAGGTGGCCCTCCACCTCCACCTCACCCCGTACGCAGTAAAGACGCCAGTCATCTGCCAGGAGACAATCACTGCTGTGAGACCAAATGGGTTAAATATTGACTACATGATTGAATATAAAAGGAAAAATAGAGCTTTTAATACTAGAAAAATGAAAATGTCTGATATCATTAAACAAGCCTAACTTTGTGAACTTTCCTCCTCCTCTTCTCTTTTCCCTGAGTGGACAATCATTCCCCCTTTGAAACACTGAAGGAAACATGGCGGCTCCTTCCCCTGGAGGACCTGAACCTGGAGGAAAGTCAAGGCGAACATTAGTGTGAAGCTAAAATGAGCATGTTCACACGGAGTTTCACTGTGAACACAGAGGTTAAACCAGAAAACACACTGACCTGCGCTCCCCGCTCCTCGTCCAGCTCCACCGTCATCAGCGCCGACGTTCCCTTCTCGTTGACGGTGGAGTTGCGGCCCTGCCAGAAGAAGTAGCAGCACTTCTCCTTCCCAGCTCCAGCGGTCTTCTGCTGCTCTGGATTCTGTCTCTTCCCAACTGATGAGAAAGTGTAGGAACCACTCTAATCTGAGATCTTTTATTTAGAGCACGAGTTCAGATGTAAAGAGGCAGTGTTATGTGTTCTGTAAGGCAGAAGCTTGGAAACTGCAGCTCAGAGGAGGAGCTTTGTCCTCAAAGCTGGGTTTAGGTTCGAGTAAACAAGTTGCACAGGTGAATGGTTGCTATGGGAGATTGGAGGATTTTTGAAACATGAATGAAAGAACCCAGGCAGCACTCCAGGTATTTTTAATGAGGGGAAAAACATCATAACATAATGTAAATCTCAAAAAAAGCTAATTTTACATAACACTGCCCCTTTAAATCGTTTCCAATCCATGACGGCAGCACTGACCGGCAGCGCTGACCATGTATTTCCACTTGACCACGTAGGTGTCGCCATCGTGGAACTGGCCGATGCTCTGGCGGGGCAAACGGCTGTAGTCAAACTCCAGGATGTGCCACACCTCCACTGCCAGAGTGCTGATCTCGTAGCTCCGCCACTCCTCGGCCTCCACCAGGCCGTAGCCCCGCCCCACATTGAACCCGTCTAAAATGGTGCAGACCGCCTCTTGATGGAGGGAAAGCATCAAGGAGGCGTTGAATGCACGAGGGTGATCTGAAGTAGGCTGTTCCTGGGAAAGATGCAGGAAAAGGTGAGAAGACAGAGTTCATATGCAGACTTGCTGATGCTGAACAGGAGAACATCAAATGCTCTGAACATGACACCTTGTGGTCCGCGATGTCATCGTTTGTTGTGCTGGGACTGGGCGTCTTCCTGGAATCACTCCAGTCCTGAAACTTCTCCTTGAACAGGGTGGTCTCATTGTGTTGAGTCAGGCGGCCAAACACTGCCCAGTCGGGCCGGCCCTGGCCTTTTCTACACACACAGATAATGACAAGGCCCAGATTTTTGTCATTAATATTAAGCTTTTTAAAACTTCTTAGACTTTTTTTTTTTACGTTACATCCAGAAACTTTAATGCGTCTTATTGGAAATTTGGATCCAAAAACAAGAAGTGCAGCACATTTGTAAAGCATAAGAAGGAAAATTATATATAGTTCACAATATTTTAACAATAAAAATCTAATAAATGTGGCATCCATTTGTATTCTGTCCCTAAGAGGCAATACTTCAGCCAGCATCTGTGCGTCGTTACATCCGTCCATCCAATTACAGAATCAAATCTTTTGGTGTATGTTTTCACCCTCTTTGGACATCTAGAGTCACTTTTGCCCAGTCTTCTCAAATTAGCTTCAGCTCATTCATCTGATACTCAGTTGGATTTAGTTTGACCTACCCTCATCTAAAACATTCTACTTCCTGCTCTGTAGGTGGGAGCTCGGCTGGGCTCCCCAAATGGTTGCCGTAGGATACCATAGGATAGCCAAGGATCCGTCAAACATGCATTAATGGATCAAAGCAATGGGATCATGTATGTGTTTAACCATGGAATCACATTATATCATGAAAGAAAGCTCTTAAAAGTCAATTTTGCATAACACCTTGAAACAGTGAATGGTGTATAGGTTTGAAAATGTTAAAGTGTGTTTCCCTACTTTGGAATGAGTGGGTTACACTCTCCTGGGTCCAGTGGGTTGATGTCACAGTTTGTGTAGTCGAAGGTGCCGTTCCAGAGATGCTTGGCCAGCTGGAAAGCAACCTTCCTCTGCGTCAGAGTCACTTCCTTCCCATGCCAGATATACATCTCACTGCCAAAGTCAAACACCAAAACCTGCACAATAATCCGTAGAACAGACAGGATGAGGTCTGCATCGTGATCCTAAAACTGTAGGACCTCACTTGAGACCCTGTCTGAATTAATCCTATATTTGTTCTGATTCTAATGGTAATCTAACCTCTTTGGGGTTGAGGAGTGTACAGCGGGGCATTCTGGCCCAGAAGTCGTCGTCTGGGACCAGCTTGTCACCCATCAGGCGGTAGATGCAGTTTGTCTCCACGATGGCGGCTTCATACAGCTCGTCTTCGTCTGGAGTTCCTGCTGCTACAAGAACAAACAGAGGGATTCAGCTGGCATTCCATCACTGAGCGTTCTTCTAGACAAACTTATGCTATGTTTGGTTAATGATTGACACGTGTACATTCCACACAGAAAAACAGTCGTGGAATCAGGCGTGTCCACGCTGTAGTCCATGTTCTCTGAACTCTAGGGCCAATAAACTGCATGCAACAGAGTTTCCACAGGAAAATGTGCCAAGGCCTGCTGGTAGGGGTGCTAGAACAGTCATGCAGCAGCCAACTGCAGTTTTGAGTTAAAAAATGTTTAAAGTTGACAGAAAATTTGCAAATATCACTATGTGTTCTTGGAAGACATGATTTACAATCCCAAAACACCAACTACAAAGTCTTAAAAAGGGGCAAACATAAAAGAAATACAATTAAAATAATTTTTTGCATTTGGTTGTTTTATCCAAATTAAAGTGTCCAGAACTTTATGATCTTTAATCCATGAGTTGTCACTTAATTTGTTGCAGTTGCTTGTAGAGAGGTAAAGACAGGCAGTGATTACAGAGTTGACCTCAGTGCCTCTCTCTATATATATATAGTGATCATATTGTGTTGTCTTTGTGCTTCCAGTCATTTCACCAAAGAGTTCTCTTTAGCTCGTCTTTGCTATCACTGCAAGAACACCTATAATAAATAAACATACAATCCTCAGACTGGTAGGGACGCAAATAAAGCCTGGTGGTCCACCAGGTTTATAATTCAGTTGTTTTGCTTGTCCGCCATGTTCCTCTGCCCAGAACTGTGCGGAAAGTTTAATAGACACCGACAGAGTGGAGAACCGTGGCTTTGAACTGGAATTTGACAGTTTAATCCAAAGCTCACACTGATAACTCGACTGTCCTCCGAGACACTTCCAGAACTCCTGGACTGCATGGCTGTGTGCGCCGGCGCCTTCGTCTATCATCTGGACGTAGTCTGCTCGGCAGCCCAGGTCTCTCTTAGTCTGGATGAAGTTGGCCAATTCTGACGCCTTTCAGGAAAAACAAAATGCAAAGATGATTGATATTGCCTAAAGGGAGAAAAAAAACAGCAAGCGAAGCTCAACAGACTGATCTCCACGTTCCGGTTCCGTACTTTGCTTTTCTCGATGACATTGGCGAACTCTCCGATCCAGACGAAGCAGTGGTGCGGGGTGACGAGCAAGAAGCAGTCTCCGCTGTTCAGAGAGGAAGCTCTGGGCTCCACCAGGCGGACCTGGACATGCCGTCGGCCTGGTTTCACACAAACACACACACACCCAGACAGGTGGATTATCAGTGGCTACTCTGCTCATTGCCGCCTGGATTATCACACAAGAGCCATCAGACCTAAATTGTGCCCGCCGCGATGAAGTTGACACGGTAAATATGTCTAATGATCATCTAGCGCTAAAACTTTGGGAACTTCCAACTAATGGAAGTCAGCACAGGCTGTGGTCTAAATTTGAGCCTGTGAATCCTACCGCTGTTTGGCTGGGACAGATAACCTAACAAAGCCCCTGCTGCTTTGGATTTGCTTTGGATTATGGGCAGTGGGGGTTCGGAGGAGCAGATCAGCCCAGGATGGCGTGAGGTGACCTGGGGAGAATGATTTACAGCCACAGCTGTTGCCAACATACGTGTGAGGGAGATAAAAGAGAGACGCCAAAATAGAGCGAGTCCCGTCTCTCCTTTTAGATGTCATCAGCAGAGGATGCCCAGGAAGCAGCATCCTTCAGGCTTCGACTGAATCAGAGGGCATTTATTTTTCTGTCCTCTTACACAAATAAATTTAACTGCTGCTGTTGAGTTCAAATCAATAAGCCTTAATAAGCCTTCAAAGTTTTCAATGTGACTAACTTGTGCAATGATATCCAAAAATGATGTTAGCGGTTAGGTTTCAGATGTATTCTTAAAGCTTCTATAAAAAATATGTTTCCATATTTATTAAAACTGTCACTGTTGTGACAGTATAAAAGACCAAGCTAATCCACCTCCTCCCTGTGCTGTTAATGCCTTCTGAAGAGATGCACTGCTCCCAAGGACTAACAACCAGAGTGCTATCAATCCTCCTCATGAACGCGCTGCTAAATATGCTCCTAGCTGTAGCTGAGAAACAACTCAGCTACAGGAAAATGTCATCTGATGTCATCGGTGGCTATGCTAGCTAGCCTTAGTATCTATAACAGGCTGCTGTCGGAAAGGAGCTGCATCGCGGAGGAGGAGGGGTGAGTGGCACACAAATGGCCATGATGGGCAGCGCTAAGACCCTCCTCCTGGACCTGATTGGTTGTTTCTAGGTAGATGGATGTTGACCAATGAGATGAACAAATGAAAGGATGGATTTCTAGGTAGGGATACAACTGTTACAGTTGGATAAGAAATACAATCCTAAAATGTTTTTATCTTGTTATCCACTTGTTTTATTCTCTGTGCTTTTCCAGACTTGCTGAGATCAAATGCCTTGTTTTCACTTCTTCATACTATTATAAACTTGAGAATTACATCAAGCAGATGTCGTCAGCGCAGGTTTGTTTGTAAATTCAGAGCTGACTGACCTTTGACCTGAAGCAGCATGAGCTTCTTGTACGGCATGGCGCTGTTGTTGGACGTCTGCTCGGAGGCGCCGACACTGCGCAGGTTGACGCTGCTGAAGTTCTCCTTGCTCGCCAAACCGGCCAGAGCCACTTCAGAAAAGCCAGAGTTCTTGTTCACTACAGAGAGCACAACGAGTAAAGATGAGTACAGAACTAATGCCGATTACAAACTATTCCTGAGTCACTTTTTTGCTTTATAAGAAAAATGTCTCATAATGAAATTATGAGACATTTTTGTTCGAGCTGCGTCTTTAAAATTATGTTCAAAATAGCAGGCCAATTCCTGTTTGCCAAACAGGAATTGGCAGGCCAACTAGGTGAATGCTAGTTTTTACTAATACACTACAGGAAAATAAACCAAACATACACACTAGATGTTTTTTCTTTCAAATAAAAGAGCTTCAGTTAAAGAAAAAATAGATGCGCAATCCCTCCTTACTCACTCTTCTCCACCTTCATCCTTTTGCTCTCCAGCAGGCCGATGTTGAGTCTCTGCTCTGTGTACTCGTGTCTGATGTCCTCTCTGGCTGCCAGCTTCTTCAGCGGGTTCCTCGACGACTGAACGTTGCGGTTCGGCCGCATCGCCCTCTTGTGCTGCACCATCGCCGAAGTCAATCTGGAAAGACCGAGATGAAAGGTCAAAGTAAGGTCAAAGCATTTCTTTTTTTCTTTTTTTTTGGAAGCTCGGTCTCCTGACAGTTGAAGCTTACTTTGGCACCTCGGGGTCAAAAATGGCATCGAAGTCGTCGTCTATCTCCACCCTGTTGGTGCTGCCAGGATGTTCGTCCATGTGGCGGTAGAACTTGGAAAAAGCTTCGTCTTCCAGGGTCATCACTTCCTTCACTTTCTTCTCAGTCACAGAGACGGTCGCCTCTGGCAGGCCAGGCACTGAGGAGAGACATCACACCCGTACGTTTTCACTTGGGTTGCTCTAAATATCCCCAGAGATCCACCGATCAGAGATCAATATCTGTATTGGTCCCGATATCAAAAATTCTAGATCTGGTATCTGTGACAATGTCCATAAGAGCGAATCTGTTCAGTCTAATCCTATGCTTTGTGTTTACATTATATTTTAGAATTCCTAATTGTACTTTCTGAAGCATTTGAAAGAAGGTTTATTGCTATTTTTTACATATTTGACCAAAATAGTCACCATATTGTTTTTGTCAGTTTCAGTTTCTTCATTATTTACTTTAAATTGGCGGTTCTACTCTTAAATGATCAAATTAAAGTTGTTTTTATATGTTTGACCAAGCTTGTGAAGCTTTTGGTATATTTAAATGTGATGTGCAGAGTTATCAAATAAATGTGTAATTCAGAACATTTATGCCTGTGTTTCCAAAAGAAATGTTTTCAGTCAATTCAGCTTTATGTCCCTGGATTGGAATCGGCTGATACTAAATGTCAGATATCGGTATCGGAAGTGAAAAAAAAAAAGGATCAGTGCTTCCTTAAATATCACATCAACAAAATTTTTATTTTTATTTTAAAAAACTGCACAATTACTACCCATCAACACTTTTGACAAGTGTCATTTTTTTTCTCCATGCTTCTTACTAGCAGTCTGTTAACCTGAGTTTAGAATAGGACGTACCTTTACTGTTGATCTTTCCAAGGAACGACTCGAGCTTCTCTAGCTTTACGTCCGATTCCAGGTTCAGATCTGGAACAGCCTTAATCGCTGCTCAGACACACACAAACACACGTTACACATTTCTTGTTAAATGCAGCAGTCTGTACATGTAGACCTCAGACAATCACCAAGCACGATGGACAGTACGTTGATCCGAGTGTTTGAAATGTTTCCTGCAGGTGAATATGAGCCGTTCTGTACTTTAGGGTCATGCACATTCATTGAGGTGAAAACCATCCAACAGGCTGGTTTCTATTGGGCTTCCAGAGCCAATAGAAACCTCATGGATGTGTTGGTGACATTTCTATTTTGAATAATGATGGAAAATAGAAAAAAGGGGAATAAACCTGGGAATTCCTCCATGTCTTTTGAAAAAGAACAAAACAATCAATTAACATCGGCATAAAAACCTATTTCAATCAGACATGCACCAAGAAACTGGATGGAAATCTGATGTTATTCCAGGAAGTAAAAGGCTCCATACTAAACACTAGCTGAGGTGAAAGTCATGTTGTTACTGTTATTTATCTCCATTTATTTAATGAAGAATTAACAGAAACACTGCAATTGCAAAATTGTGTTTTTTCAACATTACTGGAATGTAGACCAAGTTTTTTGCTCATTTGTAATGGAAACACATCTAGTGTTACATAACAGGTAATCAGAGGCTTGAGGTGAAGAGCAAAAACTGCAATAAGTGTTTGTTATAATAAAAGTCAGACTGACCTTCCTGCGGTTTGGAGACAGCCAGACTGTTCTTTGATTTGGAGTGGAGGGGAGAGTGGAGAGCAGAGGGAGAGGCCAGCCCTACAGGAACACACAAGATCAAACCTGGAATCAGATGCTTCCATCTTCTGCAT
This sequence comes from Xiphophorus maculatus, assembly GCF_002775205.1. NCBI lineage: Eukaryota > Metazoa > Chordata > Actinopteri > Cyprinodontiformes > Poeciliidae > Xiphophorus > Xiphophorus maculatus. The sequence goes on along the minus strand of NC_036463.1, from coordinate 20,864,264 downwards.
TGTTGAATATGTATTTGACAAACTGTAAAAAAAAAAAAAGATCCATAGAGATGTTTAGCTTGCCCTCTGACCTTTCTTCACCATCCGTGCAGCCACAGTGAACTGGGTGGAGTCATTGGCAGCTCCGTGACCTTTGGTCTTCCAGGCCTCCTCCCGCGCCTCAATCAGCTGCTTCCTCTCCTGGATGGACATGTGAGCCTCCAGGCTCTGGCTCTCCATCTCAGCTTCCGCTGTTCTCTGAGGAAAACACAGGAGAATCGGATGAACTCGGCAAAACCGATACATGAAGGTAAAACTAAGGAACCAATACCGGCTGCATGCAGCAAACTGTAAATAACTCCATTAGTGCACCAAATTTAACCCAATAAACAGGAACCAAAGCTGCGTCTTATAGAGAAGATCATTGTTTCCAACAAAGTCAATGGGACTCGAACTGGAATTTGCCATATTTAACTGATTAGGTGAAATTAAATACATGCATGAAACAATGTTCACAATCACCTCCAACAGTGTTAAACCCTCTCTCACTGTACTTGTTCTCAGAGGAACCAAATACACATTTATTAGCACTCCTGGCAAAGATGAGTAGAAAAAAAATATTTTATTGCAGTAGAATAATCTCACCTTGATTTGGAAAGAACAATTCATGGGAAAATTATAAGGGTGGTCAATCTTTTTTAAATACCTCAAAAACAATAGTCCAATTTTTTCTCTTTTTTCTTCTCTCTCTCTTTTTAAATTCGATTTATTCAAATATGTGACTTTAGAAAGGATTTTTTTTAACTTTCCTTCAAAGTCACCAGAATAGAAAACATAGTCATATATATAATCTCATTCAAAAATCGCACAATGCATTTAGTGAATCAAAGGAGATATAAAATAGATAAATAAATGCAAACCAATTTTGGTTTAAAAAATTCTCTGAAATCAGCTGCCAAGTGTAAATAAAATTATTGAATACACACCAAACTGCTGTGTCTCAACAGAATATCAGTTTTACAAGATGTTGAACACCTGGCGATGAATCTGGTCACTAACAAGTTTTAAGTAATAAAAGCAGCAAAACAGCATCACAGAACCTCTCCCATTGGTCAACTAATGGGCATATTTTATGTTTGCATAATTTTATTGTAAAGTGAGAAAACTCAACAGTTGCACAGACTCTACATCTTTATTTCTGACAGGATCACCTTCCTTCTCCATGGGTGTCTGTCATCCACCTGCAAGGGTCTGGGTGATCTGGTGGCCTTCAATCACATGGATGGAGGGACGGATGGATGAATGGATGGATGGGAGAGGACGAAATTAACACATGAGGATGGAAATATGGGAAATACCTAAGAGCTGCATATGAAGCGCAAGCTGCAGGGGCTGTGATGCTGAATTCACAATGATGAGCAGTGGAGTCACCAATAGATGGGATAAAACGGCAGCAGGACCATATGACCATTATGTGCTTTAGCAAAACACTGCAAACACTAAATCTTATCAGGTCATTTTTACTGCAGATATCTTAAGACACTTGAAATAAGACAAAACTAACTTACAAGTAGTTTTTCAGTAAGATGTGAGTGTAGCTTAAGTCAATAATTCCTTAATACTGATGAAAATATTCTAAATTATTATATTAGAGGTTATTTTCCCCATGTTACAAATGAGATAATCTGCCAATGAAACAAGTATTTTTTTAATCAATGTTAAGGAATTATTTACTTAAAACAAGCTTCTGTATGATGCCGAAAAATTACTTGTAATTAGTTTTGTCTTATTTTAAGTGCACCAAAAATATTTGCATTAAAATACTTGGTAAGATTTTGTGCTTTTGCTGTGAAAATAGCTTTTTGTCTATGACAGCAGTTGGCATGACAGAGCAGAACCAGATAATCAGTGGGAATCCGATTATTTTCTCTCTCTGTAAGCTGTTCATGAATTGGTACAGGCATGTGTGTACGGCTTACACTGGTTTGATCAGGTATGTGGGCAGCAGGCAGGAAAACAAGCAAGCAAGGCTAAAAAAAAACCTGCTGGGATTTCCTACCTGGCTGGCCGTGTCGTCAAGGGAAGTATGGAAAGGAGGATCAGGAGGAGGAGAGGAAGCAGCAGGATGGACAGGCTCCTGCAGCAGGCGCAAAAAGAGGAAATACATGCTATAGCAGGAAAACACAGCTGATACGTGCAGCTCTGTATCCTGATTGGGGTCATGTTAGCCAGGAAATCAAGTCTGATAAAGGCCACTAGCAAGAAATTGTTTTTAAAAGTAGCTTTCCTTATTTCTAGAGTTTGACATTTACATAGATATATACTTCCATCTGGAATAAAACAGATACTAATATGAATTAAAGAGGCTTTTTAAAAATGATTGGGATCGGAGCTCCGACTAAAACAACTTAAAGCAGCTCGGTGCCCATTGTCGGACCACTGCTGGATTTTGCCAGCATCACCCTCAGCTAGAAGTGCTGAAGCTGATTTGTGGAGCCACTTTAAATGAGAGCAGCTGAAGGAATGGCTGTTAAATTTTATAATGCTCAAAGCAAAGTGTAGAGTTAATGAAGCAGGAAAACGGCCTTTGCTATAACTTCCATCTGATAAACCGAATTGAAATACGTTACAAGACAATTTACAGTCCTATGAAAACAGCAAGTAAAACATGCTAACATTAGCCTAGCACTTCAGCAAACAGCTGAGTGTGAAAACATCAATGGAAGCAGACAGACTAGGTTTTTGTGTCAATTCATATTTCCATTACAAAAACAAAGCTATGATGGTTTTAGACAATGCAACGCTAGGCTAACCTAGCTAACACCATGATGGAGCATAAAGATAGGAAGGAGTGCAGCGTGTCGAATGTTGAGTAAATAAAGTAGCACCCACTTAAACATATACAATGTTTTATACTTCAAGTTACTTTGCTATTATTTTCTGTTATTTTAAATATATTCCATTTTAATGAAATAGACGAGGAATTAGTAATGGTCAAATCATAAATTACATCATTACTGGCGACAAAAAAAAAAAGAAATCCCATCATTCATATTGATATAAATCACATTTTTAAAGTCGTATGAGACATGTCCCAGTTTTCCCAACAATTTTTGATATAAAAACATTTTTATCTTCACATATGTCATATTTTTATTAACTGACCAAAAATTAAGAAAGTCAGTTTAAGTGCCTTTTTATTAATTCATTTCTCAAGTGGGGCTAATTCAAGCTACGTAGCTCAAAATTATTGATAAAATGATTAAAAACATTGTTTATGTTCTTGATTTGTGACCCCCTGCAATCAGGGGTATTTTATCAATACCCTCTGATTTTATCCATGCACTTGAAAATTAATTACGAATGCATAAATGGATAAATAGATGTCAGATCAAAATGTTAACCATTAAAGTCAGTGATAGGACTGACTATCACTGACTTTGGCGTTTGTGTGTGACAAACGCCAAACTCACCAGACAGTGCAATGATGAACACAAAGTGAGAAAATTGTCAACACTAATAAAAGGAACCAACCCAGAACCAAACGGTACCACCACCAGATAACACACTCTGCAGGCTGGATTTCTGTTACACCAGGGTGATTTTTTTATCAACAGGACAAAAAAAAAGAATTTTGTAAATTTTAGACACTCTTCTGATCAGAACAGGGTTGATGAATCTCACCGCAGAGTGCTTTGGCCACAAAGTTCTTACACACTGGCCCTTACCAGAAACGGATTGGATACAGAAACATCCTCAGTCATCATCAGAGAATCATCGTCCTGCAGACAGGCAGCCGAAGAAAAGGGACATTTTCTGAAAGCTCTCATGCCGTGACATGCACCTCATAGGTAGATCAAAATCCTTAAATTATTTTAAGTCTTGCTCGACTGCGTATTTTCTGTCAATCTCATCTCTACTTTTGTTTTTTTGTTCTAACACAGGAAACATGAAGGACATCCACTGGTCTGGATAAATAGGAGGATAGAAAACAAGACCGACTGTACTTCCTGTTAGCCTTTATTTAACCTCTGTGTATTCACTCATCTGTCCCTAATTTAAAAATTAGGCCGTTTGTTAAATTTGAGAAATGTTTTCCCTGGAGTGTCTGACATCACACACACACAGGAATCAAAACTTAACCTTAAATCAGCTAAAAAATAATAATAAAAAACCTTCAGTCAGTCAGTTCGGGTGGAGCTGGCTAAGCTCTGATAAGCAGCTGGAAACAACAGCAGTTGCTCCAAAGAAGCCACAGAGAATATGTCTAAACAGAGAGGTACATGTGCTGCGCCTGTCCTAAAACCTCCCTTCAAAAACACACCAGTGGTGGAGAAACAGAAAAACAGGAAGCATGCAGGGACAGAAATCTCCTTTTATTTTATTTTTAAAAGGTGAAAGACATGCAGGCCGGAGCGAGACATTGACAGATTACGGGCAACGTGCAGCTCAGAGGGCAGAGGAGAGAAAGTTAGGCAAGAGAGAATACAAAGGCTACATTTATCAGCACAGTTGGACATTAGCATCACACAACAGGTAGTCCAAGAGTTTTCACAGTTATGTTTGAGGCTCAAAGCATACTTTTTACTGGTAAGTTTACACGTTTACTATGCTGGTCTCAATCCTAGGAAGAGGATATTATTTTCCCTTCACAATTTGGCCCCAAGTTTTTAGGTCACTTGGCAGTTCTGGGCTGAGAATTACACATAAATAATACTTTACATTTGCCTAATTTCTTATTTTAAAAAGTTCAAGTATTTCAGCATGTGCTGTTAGAAAGTTTAAGGAATTGTTCATGCTCAAATGAGAACTTCATATTCAATTTATTTTCATTTCAGTTTAGACACCAATAGGGTTCCATACTTATCGAATGACAACCTGTCATAAAATCCTCTGGATATTAAATCATTTCTTCTCATGAATGGAAATCAGTGATTAGATTTCGATACAAGAACAACAAAACATCTACCAGCTGTATAAGACAGAGAAGAGGAAAGACAGACATGGACAATACACAACCTCTCTGCTTAGAGATATTCAAACTATTACCACATGACATTGCCAGTTTAATTTCCATAACCCTTTATTTAATTGCCAGTGATATTTCATTGATTCTAAAGTTCTCAACATGTCGGCAACATATGCTCAAGAATCTCTTTAAATCCTTGTTAATGACCAGTTGATACAGGCGGATGAATTAAGAGTTGGTGTGGCGTACACCAACTCCAAATGTCACTGCTGCAACAACGGCGCATCAACAGAACACAGTTTCTCCAGCATTAAACCAGATGACCCATATGATGTCTCAGTGTGGCCCTCTGAAGCGCTAGCTCAGCAGTGAGGCGGTTACCTTCTTCCCGAAGCTCTGCTCCGCCTCCCAGAGCTGAGCTTGCTGCTCGCCCTCGGCAACCGTCGCCACATCCTGCTTCTTATTGATCCTGTTCCTCCAGTCTTTCTCACCGCTCTTCTTTAACAAGGCGACTCTGAGGGGGTAGAGGAACACAGTATGGAGGAGCAAGAGGCACTGTTAATATGAATTAACACCCCACACACACCATGTTCTGCACTATGCTAGTTGGGTTCAAAAGATCCACTTTTATTTAAAATCTGCCACTTTAGCTCACTGCAGCCTGGTAAGCTTTGAAAACAGCTTCGCAGCACAGCTCTTAGCTCACTTTTAAACTGATTATTTGGAAACAAATACAGTTTCTGCTCATTTTAATCAGTTAAATTTAGTACATTTAGGATCATTATATTAATTATGTTTACAATTTCAAAACATAACCTACTAATCCAAAACGTTTGATTCAACTTTAACATTGGAAACGGTTAAGCATTACGACTCCTGTATTATTACTAGTTGTGTAATTTGGTGAACATTTTTAGTAAAGTTAATTGCACTATCTGCAATTAAATTGACACTTTAATTGCACAAAAGGACAATATGGTGGCCAATGCCTAGCACGTCACAAACAAACCTAAATATCTGCACCAGGAGGACACGGCATGATTAATTTGTGTGTAAAAAAAAAAAAGTGAATGACAGAAGTTGTATTATTATGGACTTAATTGAAATAGGAGGAGTTTTAACTTGGAGCACAGAGAAGGCAGCATGCCCCTCACAACAAGCACTCTGTTCCAGACACAGAGGACAACATCCTGTTCTGTCCCCAGACGTCCAAATCAATGCCAACAACAGGAAGTGAGTAGGCCTGACTCTGTCATCACTGACTGACTGTTTTGGAAGTGGGGCTGAGCCAAGCAGGTCCTGAAGTGGTCAGAGTGGGTGAAATGTGTAAGAACGGGCAGACACCACACAGATGTTAACATGTTATGTCACCAATCAATTTAGAGCTTGACTGTTTATCTTTGCCCATCCTCTAACCAGCAGGCTGAGCCTCAATGTGACATAACTAGAATTACATAAACATGTGACACTCCTGTGTTTAAGATAATAATTCCATGGAAAGCAAAAAAATATATTCTTAATATGAGAAACTAACAAAAAGTAAAATGTTTATCCACAACAATTGTGAGAGTAAAAGGGGTTTCTCCACTCTGACCTCCGTGCTGCTCTTACCTCTCTCTAATGGACATGTGTCGGCCAATCGTCACGTCGGTCATCTCTTCCTCTGGATCAAGCTGGACCGGGCCGACCGACTGGTCCCCTGCTGGGGGCTGAGGCTCGGCTATGGCCGATCCGAATGCATCTCTGGATGTTACTGCGGTGGAGTCTGGGAGCTCTGTGACAGCGGACGCACAAGGACACACACACACACACACACACACACAAAGAGGAAACAGGATCAATAAATTGAAAGCACAGCAATGTTAAAAATCACACCATGAAAATGGGCATAAAAAAAGCAGCATTTGAAGAAGCAGAGACACCGCTCACTGGATTTCATGTCTCTGCCACAACTGTAATCAAACGTCCCACATTGTACAAACCCTGAGATTTTCCCCTCTAAGTACAACCTGAGCAACTCCAAGACAGGCTGCTTAACTAACTTCTGTTTTTGGAACCTGACATTCTGCATCAAGACCCTGAAGTGTTTGACTGAACGTGACAGCTGCTTTGACGTGAAGGAAGCCTGGAAACCACAGTCTGAATGTAAAGTTTTTCTTTCCCCCAAATACACACTGGAAGTGTGACTGGGAAAACACATGGCTGACTGCTGAGTGAAACGTAAACCAGTGCTTGAATGGGCTACAGCTACACTATTCTAGATATTGTTTAGTTTAGTTTTTTTTATATATAAATCTGGGAATCCATGCTCTAAGATTCAGGTCAATAATGCTGTAGTACCTTACTTACTTATACTTATCTAGCAACCCTGAATAGGAGTATCTAGTTTATTTACTTTGGATCAACATTATTAGCTTTTTCTTCTTTTGGTTTGTTATCTTGCTTGTAGTCCCTTTTAATTCCTGTAAAGCACTTTGTATTGCCTTGTTGCTTACAATGTGCTATATAAATAAAATTATCTTTACTCCACCTTAAGGTTTCCTTCCAGGCAAGACTTGCACACCACAAACGTTCAAAAATCTCCATTTTGTTTTGTGGAGTAACAAACATCCACATGGTGTTTAAATGTGACCTGGAGGTGAAACTGCAGAAAGTCTCCAATTAGGAAAACTTCCATGTTTATGTAAATGGTACCTTAAAAATAACTGCACAAAGAAAGCTACATCAGAATGATGAATTTCGTCGTATATAGAGCTGGATATGAACTATTTAAACATGTCATTTCAATTACAATAGAAAGAACTATGTTGAATACAGGCATTTTCTGTAGCTGTTGAAAAAATTCTCAAACTACATTTTGAGGCCTCTGAACTTACATAAATAAAAACTGAACAAGTAGGATGCTTACTTCACACATTAAAAAAAGCTACAAAACCAATTTTGGTGATTTTTAATTTTTTTTTAAAAGTTTGATAGTTTTATGTTGCGTCTTTTTGTGTAAATGAAGTTAAATTCTTGTTAAAATTTGATTGTCTCTCAGCCCTCAAGTCAGACACACAGCAATGGTCTTATGTCCACTTAAATGTAAGTTTCATGAACTGTTTCAAATCAGTATATTCCAAGGCTGATTCTTAGCAAAACCTGTGTTTGATCTCTGTAAAAAGTAACAAGTTTATAACATTTCTCACAAAATGTAATTGTTCAGGTAGGTGATCCATTATATAGTTTTCCTAGTGTAACTTTTTTTTTTTTAAACTTTATTTTTGATCAGATTTTTATACATGGCAAAATACAGCCACAACACAAAAAAGGAGAGGAAATAATAGTAATAACAAAATAAAATAAAAAAAAATCACAACAAGTACAATGAACTGCATACAGAACTGAAAGGTCACCAAGGGAGGGGGACAGCAATACTACACACACAAAATAAAATTAAATTACAGACAGAATTCAGGTGAACAGGTTACAATGTATGAAGAGATCCATGAAGAGTCAAACAGGAGAGAGTTTCTTTGCATAGTTACCAAGTCCTGCAAAACTTTACAGCACCAAACCTCAATTACCACCCCGAATAATTAATTAATGATACTCAACTTGCTTTAGCATTCCTATAAGTTAACCATTTCGACCAATATTTTTGAATTTTGTTTTCCTGGAGTCTTATGGAGAAGGTAAGCATTTCCATTTCACGTATTTCTTCTACAGTGGCTGACCAGTCACACAATGTCGGTGGGCTTCCACTAAGCCACTTTCTTGTTATTGCTTTCTTTCCTGCTATCAGTAGTATTTTCAGAAGGTACTTATCTTGAGTGTTGAGTTCAGTTGGTAAATAACTTAAGTATATAATTTTAAAATTGTGCTCTATTTCAAAACCAAGAATTACTTTTATCTCTTTGGCTACCTTTAGCCAATAGGGATAAATCAATGGGCAGTCCCAGAAAATATGAAAGTTGTCAGCCATCATATTGTTACATCGTCTCCAACAATGCCCAGATTCAGCTCTTCCGGTCTGAGAAAATGTTCTTTTGGGGGTTATAAAAAACCTAACAATATTCTTCCATGAAAATTCCCTCCAGTGTCCTGAGCTGGTGGTGGTGGAGTTTGGCAAATGTTGAGCCACTCGTCCTCCGTCAGCGTTATTTTAGCCTCCTTTTCCCATGTATTTTTAATATATCATGTAGATGTTTTTTTATTATTTTCTAAGCACACATATAGTCTGGACAGCCTCTTCTTAAAAGATTTACCTTTATAAGCATCAATAAAAATATTAATGAGGTCCTGATCATTTTTTTCCAATATTTTAATGTTTTTATTAAAGTGGTGCCTGAGCTGCAGGTATCTGAAAAAGTCTTGTTTATCAAGGTCAAATTTTTCCTGCAGTTGTTGGAAACTTTCCAGATCAGTTCCAGAAGAAATCACGCAGTATGATGTCATGCCTTTTCTGGTTAGTTGATTGAATTTTGAGTCAAGTTGTGCTCGTACAAAATCCCTATCATGTTCAATCCATCTTAATAACCTAGTTTTCCTCTCTAAAAGTGGGTTTCGGAATTCTCTAAACCAGATGCTGAGAGGGACTTTTGTGGAAACACTCAACTCATCTGCATATATAGTCTTGAGGTGTTTATCCCCCAGCAGAGCTTGCAGGGGGATGTCAATTTGACTTAATTCTAGTTCTTTCCATTTTGCTTCATAACCCTCTTCACACCAGTAAACCGCGAATTGCAGTTGTGCTGCTCTGTAATAATTTTCCAGACATAGGAGTGACATTCCTCCTTTATCTCTTGGTAATTGTAACGTTTTATAGCGTACCCTTGGTTTCTTATTCTGCCATATAAACCTGGAGATGATCCGATTCCACTCGTTAAATTGCTTGATAGGAATTTCTATTGATAAAGATTGAAAAAGGAACAACAGCTGAGTCAAAATGATCATTTTTATGATTTCTATTCGGTTGTACAAATCGAGCGTCAGGGGAGCCCATTTGTTCAGGTTATTTTTAACTTTATTAGTTATAGTACCATAATTTGCCTTGTATACTTTGATTAAATTTTTAGTAATATTAATACCTAAATATTTCATGGTTTTTGTTTTCCAATTAAATTTAAACCGATTACTTATATCTTCTCTGGGTGAGTAGTTAAAGCACAGGGTCTGAGTTTTTCCACTAGTGTAACTTTTAAAAAGTCAGAGGGTGTGTCACAGTAAGCCTGAGGAGAAACCAAAGTCTGAGTTGTTCTTACCTCCACTGATGGCTCTGATCCTGTGGCTGTCTGCATGTCGTCCTTCCTCTCTTGGATGCCGCCTCTGCTCTTCTCTCTCCTGGAACGTGTGGCTCTCTGAGCTGTCCCTGCCTCTGGGACGCCAGCACTGCTCCTCCTCCTCCTCTTGTTCTTCTTCCTCCCACCATCTCTCCCTCCCAGTGTGCGGCTGGGGCAGAGCCACCTGCCTGACCGCCGTCTCGGGAGAGGGCAGCCTCCTCTTCCCCACCTTCAGGTCCATCGCGTCGTTCCCCCGGTCAGAGAGTCGCTCCGTGTCCATGCGGAGGTCCGAGGCGTCTGGGTTGGGCTCGGCACGGACGGCGGCGCTCGCTATGTGGATGTCTCCGGCGTGGTCCGAGGAGACGGTGGCTCCGAGTCTGGGAGCAGAGGAGGCCGAAGTGGCTCCGTACAGAGCTCCTGCACCGTTCTGAAGCTGTCAAAGCAGGTGGAGTGGAAAGAGATGAAAGAAAGCTCACCAAGATGTGGGTCAGTTTTGCTAAAGTAGCTGAAAAGAGAGCTTAAACAAAGTGCACACTCAGGCAGCTGAGGAGAATCACGCTGACTAATCACAGCCGGACTGACTCACTGCACTTCCTGAGCATCAAAGGGCAGCCCGTCCTGCACATCACAAGTCATCTCCCTCCACACAATGCATTTGGCTTCACTAATGCATTCAAAAATCATACCACAAACCCAACAGCCAATAAGAGGCAACAGCAAACATTCGTAGAGACCAAAAGAAATCTGTTTTTCTCCTTTTCTGCAGGGTTAGAGGCAGAAAACTTGTTTTCTCTCCTCTGTTCCCATTTTCTTTAAACATTTTTCCCATCTTTCTCCCTTTTTCATCTCTGCCCATTACATTAGAAATCCATTGGACATTTCCAATGTCCATTAGATTATATATACAACTGAAACCAGATATTTACATACACTGAAAAAATAAACTTTTTTCTCACCGACGTTAAATTAGACCAAACTGTCATTTTATTCAACTTCGCTAGAATTACCATAATTATTTCCATTTTGGAGAGGACATTTTTTAGAATTTTTTTTTCCAACTTTCCTTGAATTCAAAAGTTAAAATAAATTTGGTCGGTATTAAACTATCACTGGGGTCAAATCTTTCAGGTGTCCTTACAAAAAGTTCTGATAGATTAACTATCACTATCACATAAAACAACACTTTGTTGTTTAACAACGTTTCTGGCATTTAGCAAATAGAAATAATTTTGATAATTCTGATTAAGCTAAAGCAAGAAAACTTTGGTCTGATTTAACTTCAGACAGTGAGAACATTTTTGAATATTTGTGACTCGCTGTATGTAAATACTTAGTTTCAACTGTGTATATAAATCTTTATTAGAAATGTCTTTGGCTTTATTTCAAATATAACAGACAGACAAAAAATAGAGAAGAAAAGGTGGGGAAAATATTTAAAACAAAAGAAGATGGGAGTAGAGGAGAAAACACAAATTAAAACTGTGGAAGTCTGCCTCTAAACCTGCAGAAAGAGAAAAAACAGAACCAAGAAACCATATCTGTGAGAAATCTGTTTTTCTTTTTTTTTTTTAATTCATTTCCTTTTTCTCCCTGAAGTTACTTCCAGATAAACTTTTCTCACTCCTCCCTCCACCACAAAGGTCCCTTTTAACTCCCTTCCTGGTGATGCACTACATTTGGCAGAAACATCCATGCAGGTACCAGCAATGCTTTTCCATATTACAGGCAATGATCAGCGCCGAGTGGGCACTTCATCAGAAGCAAGGCCATGCGGCGCACATTCCTGATGCAATCACAGCAACGAGGACGGACGAAACGGTGCAACGCGCGGCCATTTCTGACTAGAGAACGTGTCGTCCTCTGATGCAAACGCACCGACTGTTCAGAGGAATCTTACTTGGAGTTGTTCAACTGGGCTGTCACACAGATCCTGTTCATCGTCTATGTTGTCTGAATCTGAGAGCTCCTATAGCACAAACAGCCACAAAGTTTACAAAGTTTACCGCTTTGTAAACTCAATATTGATCAAAAGTAGTGCACAAAGAGGGGTTTTTTTATCTTTTTGCCATCTCTTCTCATTGTACAAGACTTGACAAACCTGTAATCTACTTCTTTAGGGACAAATCTGTGTCTTACTCCACATTTATTATTTATTTGACCTCTGTTTATGCAGGTTGTCCCACCGAGATCAAACTTCAAAGATCTCATTTACAAGAGAACTGTTAAGATAAAACAAGAAAACAATAAGGAAAACATAATTGTCTCAATCCTAGTAGGTAAATTGAACAATGAAACATTGCATAAGAAAAAGAGGAAGATTTGCCTAAGATTTGTCTTACAGGAAATTTGGCCAAAGTGACCAAAGTACCTTTTATTATTTTTCCAGAAAGTAGGTGAAAAAGTATTCTGAATGTTATTAATACAGATTTGACTCTGCTCAAATGTGTATTGGCATTGCCAGAGCTAAAAGTTGACTGTTTTTTTTAACGGTATGTAGAGGCAATTCTGATTTGGGCTGCAAGAAAGTGAAACTTTAAGCAGGTGAAGGGAAGATTGAATAGAGTCTAACAAAGTTGTTTTATTTTCATGAGCTTTCCACCTCTGCCACAGAGCACACTGGATTTGAAAAGGTTGGAAAGCTTCATGGACATCTTAGCATTAATTCAGGGATCCATAGTCTCCAAGGAATACACCAAGATTAAGCAGTTTTACAATGCTAACCATACTAAGTGCCAACAGGTTTAAAATGTCAATTCATTGTCTTGAAATAGTAAAACCCTGTTTTGCAGCAACTGCTCTCACACACTCAGAGCAACACGTTGTCCAAAATTAAAACCTCCAAGGCTGCTCTCGCACCTCATAAAACTTTGGTTCAGTTAGCAGCTGCACATCAGAGTGGCCTGCAGCCCTACACTCTTTCATATGTAATGCAATTTCAAAATCTTCAGTAAATCCTAAAGTGGTTAGAAATCTTCACCTTTGAAGGTACTTTGAAAAATCTCACCCAAAGTCTAAAGAGCAGACAAAGCAAAAGAAATATCTGAAACCTACATCCTTTCTATGATTGCACAAATTAATGTTAAAAGTAATTAGCACTTGACTTACGGGTGAGTAGGATTTTCCCCAGTATATTGCAAGCCTGGCAGGCTACCAGGCTTTATTTGTCCCACCAGACTAAGCACTGTTTGTTTATTATAAGTTTTTTTTATACACCAGTAACAGTGATAGTAAAAATGAACTTCAACAATTAGAAGCAAAATAGCAACATAGTATGGTCAGTATGTGAACAGAGAGAGACTGAGGTCAGATGACTTTTTATTTAATTCACTGGGACTCTGTAACCACTGCCTGGTTTTTACCAGTCTACATGCTAAAACACTTCAGCGAATAAAGTGACAAGTCATGGATAAAGGATAAAAATAATTTACACTTTAATTAGGATGAAACAATCAAAGTACAAAATTTATTTTAATTGATTTTTTGTTTTCTTAGGTTTGCCTCTTTTAACAGCTTTTGGCAATTGTAAATAATGTCTTCAATCAACACATAACTTCATATTTAATAATTTGTCAACTTTTTAACCTACCACCTACATTTTGGTGTATCATCAAGTCAAATGGAGTGACTAGAGAGACCTCCCCCACCTGTTCCATATCTCCCACGGTGATGGGCTGCGTCTGGTAGCGAGCGTTGGCTCGGCGCTGGCGGCTGTCTCCTCGGGTTCGGGTGACTCTGCTCGCCGGCTGAGCGAGTCGGTTGAACAGCGCCATCTTCTCCGCCAGGCTGAGGGTGCAGACGTCCGGCTCCTCGGGGTGTTGACCCGCCGTCTCGACTCTTCCTTCCATCACAGACGCCTGCTTTGAGCCTCGGGCCTCCTGAGAAGCCGGCGCTCGGTGCCGGGCTGCGGAGCTCTGCTGGAGGGACGCCTGCAGGCTGAGGGGAGGATAATGTGAAGATGAGCTCATGCAGGTAAGCAGCATGCTGCATTATATTACAGGTCTGTTCAAACACAAACCAAGTTTACATGTTTGTTGCACAAGCACAGTGAGTTATATAAGCCAGACAAAGTATAATATATAAAGTAATCATGCAATTTCCCCTCATAACACAGGAGGGCATCAAAGCTTAAATAACAGAGAGCATCCTGCATGGAGCCATCCAGATGTGAGAAGGGTGTTATGATGTAGTGAGCCAGTCACAATCAGCAGAGACATTTAAGGATGACTCAGTCTCTCATGCTCGTGCACACACACACACACACACATACACACGCATTTGTGTACCTGTGAGAGGGGAGGGTATTGCTGCAAACTAGGGTGTAGCTATCAGCACACACTAGAGATGTCGGGTCAGTCTGAGAGGGGGCACTAGGTCAGGGGCAACACAAACACACGCACACACCCACAGGTGGTAGAGAAAATACAAAGATGACGCATATATTATTTAAATATGATAGAACTACAGTGACTTCTAAGCGTAAAAAATTGAAAATTCAACATTTTCTCACATTATGAACACAAATTTTAATATATTGCTTTGGAATTTCATGGGAAAGCCAACATATTAGAACATGTGTTTTAAGAGAGTGATGCATGGTATCACATTTTTAAAAAAACAACAACAAAACAATAAGTCTAAAATTGTTCCATGTATTTGTGTTCACCCTCTTCACTTTCATTTGTGGTCCGTGACCAAACATCATACTAACCCTTCACCCTGAACAAACCCCACAGCATGATGGGAGCATCATGCTGTGGGGACGATTGAATCGCAAATTAGATGAACAGAGCTGAAAAAAGGATCATGTGCAACAGGACAAAAACCCTTAAAGTACAACACAAGACACCATGGAACCTTTTAGATCAGGGTGTCCAAAGTCTGGTTCATGGAATCATTTGTGTACCATAATTGCAGTCTACATGTGGTAGATGCAGACATTTGTTTATATGATTGAAACCTTTCCTATGAAAATATCTAAATAAAGAAAAAGTGATTTAAGATCATTTGTAATTCCTGAGAAAAGATAAAGTTCTAGTTCTACATTTTTTCACACTACTCTCTTGCTGGGAAGTATTTCTGCTTTTTTAATTAAAAACAAAAAAGTGTCCAATCAGTATTTTCAGCTATAATTTGGACACGACTGATAAAGATTAAAACATAATCATGTGCTGCAATGGTCTAGTCAAAGTCCAGATCCAAATTGTTCAGAGAATCTGGGAAGAACACAGAATTAATTTTCATAGATCATGCGTTTCAAATCTGACTGAACTTTGAATATTTTGCAGATATTTTAGTGTCTAGATGTGGAAAGCTTGTAGAGACGTAACCAAAAAGATGAACACTGAGGTATTTTCCTTTCACTTCACGTTGAGAAACGACTTTGTGTTGGCCTGTCACATAAAATGCCAGTAAAACATAATAGTTTGTGCTTATAAAGGGAAAAAGGTTCAATAGGGTGTGAATACTAAAAAATGTCATCTGAAAATAATGAAAGTCAAAGAAAAATGAAATCTTGAACATGGATGTTAATCAGCTTGGATGACAAACTCTTACATTAAGTTGGTTTTAGTTGAACTCAAACATGATCTATTAATGGCACACAGCCAACCGTCTGAGAGCCTGGCTGTTAGTCCTCAGACTGATGTTGATGGACTCATGTTGTTCCAGCTTTTGATCGGCTGGATTTCGCTCAACAGGATTCTGTGTGAGGCGTTTCAGCATCAGAACTCACGTAGCTGCTATGACTACTTCCTCTGTGGTGACCGGCTGAGTCCTGGATCGGTCCTGTGTCCGCCTCAGTCTTCTGTCCACTGCTGCATTCCTGGAGCGCGGTTTGGGAATTCCTCCATCAATGTTCTTTTCCAGTTCCTGGAAAAGAAAAAAAAAAAAAACACAGGAGATTATCATAAATAAATACAGTAAGCCGTGTAGGATCATCTCAAATGGGAAGACAATGTTAAGGGAAGAAATCAATTTGATTATATCAGCAAGATCAGAAATCAGAGTAAGAACTTATTATTTAATTAGCTAGCACATTGACCCATAACAACCACCAACTTATTGTGTTTTATTTGGATTTTATGAAACAGATCAACACAAAGTAGAGCCTATAATGTGAAGTGGCAGAAAACTCACAGTTCTCACTTATCTCACTTAAACATATAACTAACACGGGGCCCAAATTAGTCATATCAGGCTAGAGACGCACTGTTCTAATATTTGTTTCAGTCCCAATATTGAAAAAAATTTCTAGATCAGGTATTGGTGACAATGTGCCCGATCCATAAAAGTGGATCTATTCAGTCTCATTCTAAGCTCTGTGCTATGAGCAACATTATGCTTCATTATTTATCTTATATTATGTTTAGAATTTTCTGTATCAGACTGTTATCGATCAATACCAAAACTCGTATCTGCATCGGAAGTAAAAAAAGTAGATTGGTGCATCTGTAGTTTAAACAAAGGTTAGGTTCTAAAATAATGTTTAAAACTTTGGACATGTGACAGAGAACTGGTTAATCCATCAAAACTGGAAAGAGTATGCAAACCAACCAAACCGTAATTTAAAAAATAAAATAAAATGCATACTTGTTTTTCCACTTATTTATGCACTACTGTGTCTCAGTCTGTGCCGTACATGGAAACAGTCAAGACACAACATCAGATAGAGCTGATATTTGTGTCTTTTATTAATAGCACATGTCTGCGAGTTCTGCATTTGAAACCAGGATGTAATTTAAAGTAACCAGAAGGCCAAAGGGCACTAAGGAAGGAGCTGCAACTCACCCTGAAAAGAGAGCGCTTCGCTGCCACGCTCAGTTTGGCTCGATCGTCCAGCTTTTCATCATCAGCTACACGAAACAGTGAAGCACAAAGAATAAAGGTTGGAAAATCTGTCTTTACTGGATAGAAAAAATAAAAACAAATAATTTGGTTCAGCAAAACTACTGTAGATTTGTTGCCTCTAAAATATTTACTGATATCCCTCTTCAGTGAGGAACTATAAAAATGTTAATTGGTCACACTAATGTTCTGAGCAGATTCATTCAGGCATGTTAATAAAGTAATGAGAACGCTATGGTGCATGTGGTGTTTGGCCTTTGTATATGAGAGCACTGTAAATCAACATCAATATAAGTAGTAGGTGTTAAAAACATGTTGGTGGTGCATGGAAGCAGGTGGAAAATATCACTCCCTTAAGCCACCTACAGCATATTGAACAGTGGGGTTGAATTTGCTGTTGCACTTCATTTGAGATCCGAGTTACCGTTTTCAAATCACAGACATGTTTTCTTTAAAAATCGTAAAGTTCTCATTGTTTTAGTTTCACAAAAACAACTGTTGATGAAAGCAGCATAAAATCAGATGCCTGAGCTGCAGTTCAGACACTTTCAGGACACTTACTTTCATGTTTGTTCAGCCCAGATGCTGAAGAAAAAAAACCCCAACTCTGTGCTGGGATCAATTATCCAGGGTTAAAATCATGGGACAGGAAAAGTTTGTTTATTAATTCCATGAGTTGGATAAAGTCTAGCAGATGTCAGCTTTAACTATTTCTCTCGTGTGTATGTCGATTTATGAAGCTCCTAAAGTTCAGACCTGAACTTGTTAGATGGAATGTGCAAAATATAATCAAACTAGTGTTACTACAGGATAATCTTTACATTTATTCCAAGTATACGTCTCCATGAAAAGATGTCATTTTATAGCTGGCAGCAAAGATAAACCATTAAACATTAAGACTTGAGATCTGCAGGTGTGTGTGTCATTACTGCGTACACACACACACCCGTTGTGCAAGACACATGACATCACCAAACAACTATTTCCTTTGATTGACTCAGCTGCACATAAATCTTGTCAGTACAAAAGTGTCCTGGCTGAAAAGTGTGTTTATGAGAACCAGATGAGTTGCTTTTGCCCTGAGAGTAGCTGCTGTGTTATGCTACTGTGAGCACCGTTAATGACTCTGAAACTCGACTCTAAAGTGTTTCCCTTCATTTTATGAAATAAAAATCTCTGTGCAAACTAAAATAGTCCTACTGCCTTAAAATATGTGAAATAATAGCAGAAAAGATGACACTCAACAACCGATTTATAGAAGATATGCAGTGTCTTGCTGGAAACACTGAAGGACCTCAACTCCAGTCTGCTCCGTCCCTTTTGTCACTCGCTGCATTTCCATTACAAATATGCGCAAAACTTTGTCAATGTTAGGTGAATGATGAAACTCACAACTGTCTTCATCTTTTATGCTAGTAGTAACTTTCTGTTGTCTACCACATGACTTGTATGATGCGAAAAAGCAGTTTTGCAAAATTTTGATGCAGCCGAAAAAAAAAACCCCACCTCATCCAAGCAAAAAATTTATTAATTAATGGAGACCGTAGTAGCTGGTGAGATGCAAATCGATGATTCTGTTGTCAATCCTTGAGACGCAAACCTTTTTGCTACAACCATAGATGCATTGACCAGCTACATAGAGTCTTGATAAAGGGGTATGGGCTCCAGAAGAGCACTAAATCTGGAACTTTGCCTTTTGATAAAGCTCCAAGTTCACAGATTGAAACAGGACCTGTGTAATGGAAAACGAGACCCAAAGCCATCTATCCATCTCCAATCCAATCCTACAGTCAAACAAACACCAAGAGTCTAACTCCTATGCTTGAGAGAAAGACTAAGCCCAACTCTAACATAGACAATGCAAGACACTTGACCACAGCTTTAGAGAAACCAATTCATCTTATTCAGTTGCTTAAATTTACACCATTTGATTATTTAATGTTAATCAGAACATGTCCTGTTGTCAGAAGACATTACACATGGGAAGATTGTTGGTGGCGTTCCACCTTTTCCATTTCATCCATCAACCATCGGTTGTTGTGTGAACTACAGTCAAATGAAAACTTTTCATGAGAGAAAGATCACTCATAAATACACCAAGTCCTTGGAAAGCACATACTTGAAAACAGTGAAAATCTATCAACTTAGCTTGTTCTGATATTTAAGATCTACTCAGAAATCTCTCTTGAATCAAACAGAAACATGACTTACCTTCTGTGGAGGCAAAGTCTGAGCTCACACAGGACCTTCAAAAGTGTAAAGAAAAAAAGAGAAAATCAGTAAAAGCTACTTTTCAAGTTGCAACAAAATAAGAGTAGAGACTGATTGTGAAAGAAGAGGCAAAGAAAGTTAGTTGCTTCTGGTTTGCAGGAAAGAAATGAATGGAACAAGGCAACAGCAAAGCAGACTGAGTAGGAGCATTAAACGGCCTTAAGGAAGTCCGTGCTTTTGTGTGATCTTTGGCTCTTATTTCTCACAATGGTCAATTCATGCTTCTGAGCTGTGGTCACACGTCAAGATCGCTGCCAAAATCCAATTAGAGGAACGTTTGGTCGTTAAGCTTCCTTGTTTCCTAATGTTGTTAGAGTGAGGGGCAAAATTAAAGAGTGTGTTCATGGTCGTTTATCAAGTTACTCCTATTGGTCAGATGGAAACCCAAACAAACATAAGATTCTCATTATGGATTCAAACATTAAATAGTTGACAATACAGTGCAAATGAGAAAATCAGAACTACTCACCAGAACAGGATTAAAAATAACATATCTGATTATCTTAATTTGATTAACATGCGGTCATGAACATTTATTTAGCATCCTCTCTCCGAGTCATGCATTCTCGAGTGTAAAGAAATACCTATGAGTTTCCTGCCGTTCAGCAGAAGTGACAGGCTGAGTCCTAAACCTTTCTGAGGTCTTTCGACTCTCCCCGGGACAGATATAGAGCAGAGGCTGGTGCCCCCTTTCCCTAGCACCTCTCCAGGGTGCCTGGTAGACTCCATGTTCACTCGGATTCTTAAGATCACTGGAGGGAGTGCAAAGGGAGAGGGGTCACCAGATAAAGAGCCCAATGGAGAACAAAGCGATATGGTGGCACAAATGTGTCTTTTTAGACACACCTTTATTTCAAGTCCAGCACAGAAGCAATGCCATGCATGAAAGTTAGCAGTGAAAGCTGGGCTGATGTAGAACCAGGCACAGTTGGGATTAAGGACGTAATCGTTCCACACGAAGCCTAGTGTTAGCTTAGTTAGTTGATTAGCGTACGGTTTTAAGAGTTTAGTAACTGCAAGCTCTAAATATGCTTTCATGTCAACTTCACACACATAATTTAGTAGCTTGTTAGTGTTAGTGGCCAGCTGATGTTAGTTAGGAAGCTTCCGTAGCAGCCAGGCGGTAAGCAGCGGTGATGTAACATTCAGCTTTTCCACCTACAGGTCGTTCCTGCGCCTGCTTGGAGGCGTGGTGGTGCTCTCCATGTACGAGTTCCTGAGCTTGGCCACAGACACCCGATGGTCCTGTTGACTCTCTCTGGTCCCAACACCATCACATTCTTGGACTTCTCTGAAGTCTTGCAGCTGAGTGCTCCTTTGACTTGAACTAACATCTGACACCAAGTGGTTGACAGCAGTCCTGGAGGTGGGGATGCTTTGGATTACATGGGGATGGATGTGGGTTGCCGTCGGTACTTTGTGAACATAAATGACAGTTTCTTGCCCTCGAGGTCTCCACTCTGTTGGGTGCAGAGAGGCGCTGTGCTCAGATTTCTCTGTTCTGGCTCTGCCCGTTAGTCCAGATCTTGGGTGCTCCTCTAGAGCAGCATCCCGAGCCTGGCTGAGGCTGTACATTCCCATTTCCTCCTCACTTCTTCCTCTCTGTGGGTCCTCCATACTTCTCTCCCTACGACGGATCTCTGAAGGCAAGACAGCTTTCCTGCTCCTCAGGAGACCCTCCGTTTTCACCCCTTCCGTTTCCTCAGTCTCATCAGGAACGGTCCACTTTTCTTGGTCCTGCTCGGCTCTGATCGTTGGACCAGAGGTCATAGACAGGTAACTTGGGTAACCACCAATATCCTCTCCTCCTTTGTGACTAGATCTGCTGAAATGACCTTGAGGATCGTGATAGGAGTGGAAGTAGGTCTGCTGGGGGCCTGCTGGCTCTCCGTGGTAGCGGCTTGGAGCAGAAGTCTGGGGTCGGTGCTGAAGCTGTCTGTGGTATCCAGAGATGTCTGTGAACTTTTCCGGCTCTGGATTTCTCTGGTGCCCATCCTCTCTGGCAAGCCTCTCCCTAACTTTTATTCTTCAGGGAAACAAAGAGCTAGTTACCATTTGGGAAATGTTGGTGGAAAAACAGCAGATACAAACTCATAATGGGAAAAACATTGTTAAGTCAGCCTGGCTGAAAATCCAAAACCTGCATTGCCAAGTCAGGCTCATCAATACATATATTGTTATTCCCATTCCATTATTGTGCATCTTTTACAAAGAAAGTAACCAACAAACTACAACATCATCATTAATAAGTACTTTGTTTCATCCTATATTGAGCATAACCAGAGTGGGTAAATGGCTTGAAAATAGGGGCACACCAAGAAATCAGCACAGATTTTCTTAATTTTGGGAGATTGGCTCTTGGCAGATTTCCGCATCAGTCACTGTCCACTTTTGCTCTGCTGTGAGAGAGGACTGACTGACAGACCCACAAACGAGGTGGTCAGTTGAGTTGATTGTCACCCCACTGCTGCCAGCTTGTGGGTTAACTTTGCTGCTATTTTTAGTGACTTCTCAGACAAAAAAATTACCGTAAGTGAAATCTGTGTTGGCCAATATTAGAATTGGCAAGTCTAAAGATCTGTGATTGGTCAGGAAACTGCAATCGGTGCACCCCTACTTAAAAACAATGTTGAGGCTCATCAAGGTGGACGATACAGAATCCACTGCAGTCAGAAAATGCTAACAATGGATGTAAATCATGATTTTTAATACATGAATGAGAAAGTATCTTGCAAAACGTATTGACCCCTTGTCCTTTTCAATTTTTTTCACAGTACAAACAACTGGAGAGTTTTACTGGAATTCTACATTAATTCCTTTCCATTTCTATTGTAGAAGTAGAAATAGAAAGTACATTTGTACGCTTGTACGTTTAGTGCTTTACTGTAGGAAGGTGAACTAATGGTCAATTCTCCAGTAATTTAAAGTATCCAAGAGGTTTCTTCCCATTCCTCACCACATGATGCTGCCACCACCATTTAAAAGCTTTCATTGTGTTAAACTTTGCCAACTTTATTCCCAACATGTCTCATCTACAAATTAAGTGACTTTTGAAAACAAGATTTTTATTTTTTAAGAAGGTGGGGAAATCATGCAGACATTTCCTCCTACTTCCTAATTACTGCTATGCATTTCTTTGTGTTGATCTTTCACAATAAAATGCAGTAAATCTTGAGCTTATAAAGTGATTAGAATGTAAAGAGCAAATGGATATAAATACTTTTGCAAGGCACTGTATACAGTAGGATGCACACAAACTGCACAATCAACACATATAAGAGCAGAGGGTAAGTAACAATAGAAATCTTTCAGTCAGTTATATTTTGTATAAATATTAACCAGATACCAGGCAAATGAAGCGTGAAGAAGATGGAGTTATGGTCCGATGGGCTTATGAAAGTGATGATGATGATGTCAGGTGACCCAATTTCTCTTCTATTTAGGGAACTAAATGGAGCCCAAACTGAGTAAATGGTATGACAGTCCTGAGTCCCTGACAGGTTCAGAAAAGCTGCTCATGAAGCCTGGTGAGTTTGGGTTTTAGTCCGGCTCAATGAGGGGAGGGGGACACGCAACCAGCCTTTGTGTGTGTACCTTGAAGGCCAGTTGATGAGGGTGTGGGTGTCACCCTCAGCATCAGTCTGGAGGAACCAATCAGCGCTAAAGGCCACTCCCGAACTGCTCCATAAAAAAATCCAGTGGGAAACACGAGTGAGTGACCAGGTATGTGGGGAAAGGTTTGCAGCGGTCTACACACCACCACATTACACACACATTGAGTTTGACCACAGTAGGAATGAACCTGGTCACCAGAATTAAAAAAAAGAAAAAACAACTTCTGCCTGGTTACAGAGTTCACCATTTCTGTGGTTTTAGAACATACCTTAGCTACAATGGAACCCCCCAATCTCTTATGTAAGGAGCTGTGGTCTTCATGTTCACAATCTTTTCATGTAAAATATAATTTTCTACACACAGAAAGATCATTTTCCTTCTCATGATTAAACAAAGTCACGAACAATAACGTCACACACAGCTGAAGATAAATGGACTTCAGTTGGAGGAACTTAGGACTTAAGACCAAAAAGACTAATTCAGATCAGATGAATATCCGATCCCGTTTAGAATAAATAGCAGGTGGGGAATTATTGCATAGTCACATATTTAGGTCTGTGTATAACCCGAGCTTCCACTATACATATCTTAGTCAAGCCAGGAGAGAAATTGCTTGCCAAAGGAAAAAGAGAAATCCTACAACCACTTATATCTGACACCACTCCGTTTTTGTTTATAATTTGTGAAGAAGGAACTTGTGCCAAAAGTCTTTTTTTTTTTTAGAGGGGTCTGTGTTTCCTTCAGTGGATTTTGCTCTGGAGATCCCACATTCAAGGGGGTGAACAGGTTACTCAAAGAGGTTGGTTGGTTGGACACAGCGCAGTGTGAAAGAGAACCACAGCAACTGGAATTGTAGCAAATGTTGCCAGACTAACGGGTGGGAAAACCCCCTTAATTATGTGTTTTACAGTCACATGGCATCGTTTGATAAAATAGTCAAGTAACTGTTACCTTGATCTGTAATTAAAAAAAATGCTACATACTGTATATCAAATGAAATTTGACTTTATAATTTAACGCCTTAAAATCGGGCCTCTGTCGTTTTGAGAAACTCCTGCTCTTTCTGAAACGCCGCCTTCAGGAAGTCATCACAACATCGCTCCTCTGTTAACCTTTTAATGTTTTTTTTAACCAGCATTTCACTGAGAAGTACAGTAGTATTTTACATAATGCTGCCTCTTTAATATACTTCTGTCCAAACGGAAAAGCTACTTTGAGAAGGTCAAAATGGACTTTTGAGGTTCAGGTTCAAATCAAACATATCCTTAACTGTTTCTCCCCACATTAGCCCCACGGATCCCGGGAGAAGAGGTTTTCTTCGTTTCTGTATCTTTATGCTGGGCTGGTTTTGATCAAACCCAGCTGTGGGTCAGAGGTGTGACCGTGGAGTCGCGCTGAGGCAGCCTGTAACAAACATCCACCCCTGCACCATAGGAAGTTGCTTCCCAGCCAAGTTTTGAAATCTGAGAGGGACACTGAGGACAGATTGAGAGGGTGAAGCGGACATGAGCGCAGATGGATGAGCACCGACAATCTGGTCGTGTGAAGAACAGAGCAATGCATCTTCATAGGTTTGTTCTGTAGCTGCACATAGCAGGGTTATGGGCTGGTCAATGTTTGGGTTGGGTCAGGGAGCTCTTACAACACATCAGGAACATTTAGAGGTGCTCACAAATTCCTTCAACACTTACGTCTGCACGTAAATCCAAACTGGCTGAATTCTAAGATTTTTGTGGAAGCAGAACAATCATCTCTGAGTGCTAAGGAGATATTCCCTGGTTGAAATGAAAACTTTGAGCATGCGAGTCAGTTCTAAACAAAAACAGAATTCAAAGCAAAAGTTCATTCTGGTCCCTCGAGCACCTCAGATCATTTGGCTGACACTGTAAAAATGACCTTGCCCCAACTCACTTACTATGCTATGAAATAATTAAACCCAACTTAAGAATTTATGCCAGTAAAGTTGACATTTGTGCTGTTCCAAAAGCAGAGATTCACTTTCAGAGCAACAGATGAATGCAAAACCAGAGGCTGGCATCATCCCAACAGCCAATGAAATCGCTCTTATGAAACAACTTAGCCAGGAGCGGCTCATTTGGGAACTTAAAGAACAAAACATGTTGTTTCCTAAGTGAAATAAAACCGTAACATGCAAATATATTGCATACAGTATGTAGATATAGGTAGAGTATAGATAGAGTTGGCATGACAAACACATTTAAAAAAGTTGGCTCATGTAATCACAGCAAGTAAAACTATTTAAGAATGCTACAAGGGTGCTCTCCTTCAACCCCGTATAGTTGGGGATGAAGGAGAAGAAATTCCTTACTGTTATCTACTAAAGAAGCCTATCCTACTGAAACATGCAAGGAGTTTCCCGGAGGATATCAAGAGTACTCACCCCTGCCTGCTGAGGATGCTGTGTGCCTGCTGCTCGATGAACATATCCCCAGGAAATGCGGCATGTTTGGGTGAGGAAAGTGAGGAATGCCTGCTCATCTTTGGTGAGCTGGGTGGCAGCGATGCCACAGGGTCTTTAGCAGGCATCCTGGCAGAGAACGATGACGTTACATCCATGTACGAAGTGGTGGACTCGGGCGGAACGGCTCGGCGTTGGTTCTCCAGATTCATCAGCCGCTCCCGCTCGGAGAACGAGTCCACCCTGGTGTGAGCCACGTCGTAGACCGGGTCGGGGTGTCTCTGGGGTGTCGCATAGCTGCCTGGCTTCGGGCTACCGACCACAGCACCACTGTAGACGCTCAGGTTGGCATCCCTGCCTTCATCCCTTAAAGGTTCTCCTCTTTTGCGGCTCTCTGAGCCATCGGATTCTTTCCGTATGCGGGTGTAGCGTGACGCATAATCCGGGTCAAGGTCCTGATCCAAGGAGATGCCGTAGCGTTCGGCCAGTTGCCTGCGGCGCTCTGCCTTGTAGCGGGCAATGCGTGCAGCTTTAGACTCCTGCTCTGGGGCAGCAGTGGTAGGTAGTGAACTGTGAACTGGCTCGGTGTGCATGGAGGACTGAGTGTCGGGTCTGAACTGACCTCTGGACTCTCGATCGGGAAACTTCACAGGCTGGTCTGGGTTCTCAAAGCGTTCCATGCCGTACCGCTGAACTGTTACTTCACAGAGAACAGCACATAATGTTCTCTGTAGTTAGTAATTCATCTGTATAATAATTCATCTTAATACTCACCAGCATGAGACTCGCAGAGGTCGGACGCCCTGGTGTAACGTGGCATGTCTTCTTCCAGAAGCCGATTGGCCACCAAGTTGGGCAGCAGGGACTGATGAACTTCCCCGTCAATGCCCTCCAGTCTTCGAGCGATGCGTTCCTTTCTTCATAGTAATGGAAAGAACCGTCAACATCCAGACATGTTATCACTCAGCTCTGAGTACATACTGTTTTTAAAGATTCTTGCAGCATGGAGGGAGTGGGTTTATGATCTTACCTGTTCATTTCCCAGTCACTTGTACTTGTGGTAATGCCTTCAAAACGTTTCCTTAACTCAGACACTTAAAAGAAGAGAGCATTCATTTTAGGAAATGAGAATCTTAAATGAAGTTGCTTTTGAATACTGAAACATTTACAGTGCTATGAATTTTTTTTTTTTTTTTTTGCTTTGTTGTCAGAATTATGTTTCAAAAGATCAAAGATAACCTGAGTAAATACAAAAAGAATTTTCAAATCCCAACTATTTGGAGACAAAAAAAAAAGCTATAAGCAACCCAATCTGACCCCATTTGAAAATGTAATTGCCCCCCTGACCTAATAATAATATGACATTTTGTTTTCAAAGCTAAAATACAAGACATGCTCCTTTAATAGTTGGATAAAACAAAATCTCGTAACATGAGATCGTGATGTCTACATGTTTCAGATATTATTACTTGACTTAGATATAAAGGGTTGAGATCTTGTATTATTGTTTAAGACTCTTATTTTAACTTAACAAAGGCTCTTAAGTGGCTGTGTTGTTGACAAGTTGATGAAAAGATTATCAGCCGAGACGACAACACTTGCACAAACGAATAAAAAATAGCCTCCACTTTGAAAGTGAATGGCATCTTTTTCAGGTACTTAGGCAAAACCCAATTTCATGTGTGGCTACAGCCCTACCCTCCTCCAATGAAGACGCATAGGATCAAATAACCCAATGTTATTTACCTTTGGGGAGACTAACATCTATATCCTTGGTGCTTTTGGCCGGATCGTCTTTTTCCTCGTAGGAAAATTCCTTCGGGAAGCTGAGGAACAAAATGATCAACTCTTACTGAAATAGGAGTGAGACATTTTTTTTTTACACCCTTTCGGTGGTGCTGTGAAGATCAGGAAGAGTCAGTCAACTTTTAGTTGTACACCCTGATCATTAAACCTTCAACCTCGCACTGACACAAGGAATCATTTTTGTCACAACACAAAAAAGTCATTTAATAATATTAGACAAAAGCACAAAATTGCAGCAGAGTTATAGCAGGCTTGGCAGGACGTGTCCAATAACAGGATTAGGAAGAAAAAAAAGAAAACAAGATCTTGTGATTTTATCTATTATACCAAGAATGGTTGTGAACAGATACATATAATAGGTACTTTTATATTTAGCCAGTATTTGTTTTCATATTGAAATATTTCAACATACGATTCTGAAATGCTGCCTATATCTATACTATGGTTTGCAAAGTTCAGGATTGGGTTGGTGTCTCCAAAGAGGCTCCATACAGCTCCAGAAGGAACTCCAGAAAGCCTGGCTGCATGAATTAACATCACACTGTGTTATGGTAAATTAAATCCCACAGCAACCAGGAGGCATTTCCTTAAACTAGTCCTTAAACTCAGATCAAAGTCTAGGATTCAACAATAGCTGCATTCCCATTGACCATAAAACTGTTCATAATGGAATTACAAAAATAAATTTGCTTAATGGAAACATGGACATTTTGAAAGAAACTCTTTTTTTATATAAGTTTTGCTGCTAGGTTGAGGTGGTCTTTCAGCTTAGGTTAAACATTAAAAATTACATAGCTTTATGTTATTAAAGCTAAAGTTTAATCAGTAATACTTTTATAACAAATTTATGTCAGTTCATGATTTCTTGGTTAATGTCAAGTTGTCATAACAAAGACATTTTGAATAATGTCAACTTTGTATTAAAAGTGTCATGATTTACCAAATGACACTTTATGACAACAGTCATAAATATTCATGAAGACTTACTCACGTTCATGACAGGTGTTATGTCATGTTATGACTGTGTAATGACAGTCTTATTCACAACCCGTCAAATAAAATGTTACCTACTTTTTTTAATGACTTCACATGTGAACAAACTTATGCATGTGTGATTTTAACTGTGTTTTTTTTATTTGATGGAAATGCTGCGATTGCAAAATTGCGATTTTTTTTTTCTACATCAGCGGATCATCAACTAAGTTTTACAACCAGTGGTAATAGAAACACAGTTAATGATGGCCCTCTAACCCGGCACTGAAGAATCATTTGGAACCACTGAGCAAACACGAGAACATTTCTGTAACTTAATGTTTTGAAGATATTTACAACCTTTCATCTAAAAAAGCTCATGCACAGCTGGCTGCTAGCAAAACTACAATTTACCAAAGCAACTGTTTAAGTTTAGGAGAATATTGCAACACTCAAGTAAATAAGTCCAGAGATCTGTCGGCATGTCTGTTTAGCTTTCTATTGGTTTACACAGCAAAAAAAGAAGAAGAAAAAGAAAATTGAACATAAACTTCTATAAAACTTGTTGCCTCTCTTCTTACCTCAGCGCTCTCTTCTGTAGAAGCCTGGGATTGCTGGCTTTAACGGGGGTCTCACTCCCGAGTTCTGTGGGCAGACGAAATGATTAGGCATGACTCCGTTTTCATTCATTAGTTCCAGTCTGAATAGCAGAACCTTTCAGCCGAAGGTCTTCATGGGCTGAAACAAGCCGACTGGAAAGCTTAACCTGAACCAAGGAGTCAGTGTGTTGCTTCTTGGCAAACAAGCCTCATTAATTAACGAAAAAGTTGTCCCGTTAGTTTTTCGCCATGCACGTGCACACAAATCATTGAAGCATGTACACCCCACACTGACACTGCAACTACAAACTCTAATGCATTTTATTGGAATTTTACATTGCAGGATTTGATTTAAAAATGATCCCAAAGTGGATTATTAAATTACGCAACATTTGAGAGGGAAATGACTCATGATTTTCATCGTCTCCCCATCCCCCAAATGCTCTCCTCTGTCAACACCTGAGTGTAATTACATCTACAGGTTTCTTGGCGTACGCCTCTTACCAGTTGTGCACTGAAATGTTTGCTGAACAGCTTAATCATATTGGATGGAGAGTGTTTGATTAATTTAAGTTTATAACTGAATTCATTTTTGCCACTCTTCTATTGCAAACCTTTCAATGAGCGCCCAATCAGCATCCTGTCAACCGATTCTTCCATCCGCGTCTTAGATATTTGAAGTTCCGTCAGAGATGCCATGAACCTTATCTGATCAATGGCTCATCACTTCAGGTGGTTGGCCATGTCATAGGTTTTAAAGTTGGAAAATGAAAATAAAAACCTCCTTCTTCCCACTTTGATTATGATATGTGTTGGACCATCATAAGAGTTCCCAAAAAATATTTGTGGGTGGAAAAGTTTAAGAATTTTGAATATTATTTAAGGGCTTTAGATGGACTGTCTCCATCTGATCAATCCTAGGTGGCCCGTAAGACCGTTTCCCTGACTAAAGTGACTCATAAAGTTGTAAGCAGTGGCTATAAAGGTTATAAAGTTGCTCAACCCCAAAACATCTTTTCTCCAGTGGTACTGCCTTTGCCCTCTTTTCCAGATGAGGTTACTGCTTTAAACCCAGCAAAGCAAAACAATATTTGGGGAAAAATAAGGAGAGTAATTTAGAGAGGGTCTTGTGTCGGGATGTATTAGGGTGTAGCCGAGTATTGTTTCAGCTGGGAGGAATACTGGTTAGGAAAACAAAACTTGCTCCCTGTGGATCCTGACTGATAATCCTGGTTATCTGAGCAGGCTTTTTTTTTGTTTGCTTGTTTTGGTTTCTTTGTTGACAAGATTAGGTTGAGAAAATTCCAATGGATGGTTCAAATACTTTGGTAAGTCATAGACAGTCAGTTTCTTCATTAAGTGTAGTCACTAAAATGTCTGTGTTGCATGGTGAATGTTAAAGTCAAAGTATGCAACAGGGGTATCGCACATGCAATTGTAGCAAGCAGCTAATTCATAAATGCTAGCTTTCAATATTAATTTAGTTTTTAGTTTTATTTAAACGTCATTTAATCAGGTGAGTTCTCAAGAACAAATTCTTAATTACAATAAAAACCTGCCAGGGAGGGAAGGTATGTACACAGGCAGGTGTAATTAAAGTATGTTTTAAAGTCCTAAAAAAGATCCAAAATTGAAAAAAAAAAAAAAAAGCCAGACAAAAACTGAATATAACAGTCAGTGTAGATCTACATACGACATCAGGTGAATCAGGATGTAGGTCATTTATGGACCCCTGGTGTAGAGTCAGAGAAGAGGTTCTCTGGTTTATAGCAGCTTCTCTGCTGCATGGTCTGACTTTGGGATGAATTTGTAGGGACATAAACACCTTTAAAGATCAGCAGCCATCAGGTTTCACAAGTCTCTGTGACTTTCAGCTTTTTTTTATGCCTCACAATGAACTCAAACATCCCAGAGGAAGTTGACTCACCAATACTACACCGTCATAAAGGTAGTAACATTCCCATAACGGCTATGAACTGTAAGATGAACTAAGGAACTGCGGAACCAGTGATTAAGGTTACATTCACACATAAGGTTTTGCTGTTTATTTTGTTTTTTTGCTGAATCTTTTGTTTAGTTTCATGCTTTATTAGCAATTCATGCTAATAAATTGTCAGTGCAATCAGACTCCTTTGTGAACAGTTTACAACCTGAAGTATCTAAATTTCACAGGGCAGCGAGAGAGAGAGTTGGATACAACAACACGATCAGACTGCAGGTGCTTTTAAAACCATCTGATTTAGCACCACATATGGAAAAGGTACAGATCTGAGTTTTTTTGAGGGGGGTGAAAAGATTGAAGTAGGGGGTTCAGACTGGAGGATGGAATCAAAATTTTAGTTGCATTTCAACCACTGAATGCAGCTAAAGGAGAACCTCAAACACTTGCAGTATCTTATTTATATTGATTAATTAAATGTCATGAGTTTAAAGCCACACCCTCTTAATTCTACAATCCCACGAAAGCTCATATGAACTCAAGTGATCTCAACTTGTATGATGGAAAAGGACGAAGTTAACTGATGTGTAAGCAATAAGTTACAGAATCTGTTGTGGAACTATGGGCTGAACTAAACAGCCCATAGTTGACTAAAGAATCTCTAATTGTTGAAGAATTGTTTCAGTCCAGGCTGGATCAGAACCACTTGATAAAGTAGACTTCACTAACAAATACCACAAAGAAGTTGCACCACAAGATTTTACTGCACCAATAATTTAAAATACGAGATGTCAACACATGCTTCCGCCACGGTTAAAAGTTAACGAGTGTTGTAACAGCAGAACCACCAGGTTCTGAGCAAGAGTCCAAGTTCACAGGATTACATTTTATTCAAAGAATTACAGTGAGCCGAACCGGAAACATGCCGCTAAGTCAACTGGCGTTCATGCCAAAGTGCAAAGCCTCGTCCTAAAAACAGCCACAAACTTTACAGTTGCTCACCTACTCTAACGGTCCGGAAAGTTCTGAATAAACCATCCACACACAGTATGAAAGCTTTCATGGAGGCAAAAAAATAAAAATAAAAAAATCTAAAATTGGATACAGTGACATCAAATGTTAGCTTTAACAAAGATATGAACAAGCCAACTGTGTCCATGTGTAAAATTAGCTTGGCCACGTGGCTCACTCTTGATGGAAAACAGAGGACTACTTTGACATGATTCTACCTCAAAGCCTTAAAACAAGCCTGAGGACACCCCCCATGTCCCCCCCGCCAGCCTCAGTGCTCACACTAAAGCTTCTAACTGTGGACCGCCTGCTGTGGATTCCCCTCCAGATAAGCACAGAACAGGCAGAACAACACTCAGCTCCCACTCAGAAAATATTACAGAGAATGGGGGGAATGAGAGGCATTCAAATACTGGAACAGAGCAGTGTTTGGTCAGATGTCTAACATAACCAAACACACACCAGAAGTGGCAGCAGACAGAATCTATTATTCCACAGATTTGACAAGTGATGAACTAGACAACATTGTTCATTCGCATTGGTTTGAGCCTTAATGTAGAAGGTAGCGGGTCATCTAAGGGAAATAGGGCTAAGCCTCGCCTGCTACTCAGAGACTCCCAAGTCAATATAACCCCAGATTATTCCTCAATACTAAAATCCTTAAAAGCTGTTGTTGATCAGTTCAATGAATAACACTGCAGTAAAAGTTAGGGCCAAGGGACTGACAGAGGAAATACTTCTCAAAGAAGGTTTTCAACCGTTTCTGGCTAGAGGAGCAGCTCTGTTCAGGTAGATAAACAGAGTGAGATGCATCGACAGCAGGAGAGCTACCAAACATGTTTCAGCAATCTGGATCTACTTTAACAATATCTTGTCATTCTCATTAGTCTACAGTGCCATGCTTTGAGAAAAAAAGTGTGTATATATGTACACAGCCAGTCCAAGATTTTACAAAAAAAGAACCTTCCAAATGACAAGCAGCACTGGAGGAACATTAGATTTTAGTAACAGCTGAAAAATCTCACTCTACATCACATCAAATATACTATTATGCATCTATTATGTGATATTTTGTCAAATTTGTAACATTTGACCCAAACATTAACTAGCTAAACTCCTGTTTGTCTATAGCAATGTTTCCATCCAAATGTCATGGGAATTATGAGCGAACCTTTAAGATTTTGCAGAAAAAACAACGCAAATTAGACATGCTTCCATCATCCACTGGTTTGAAGCGAATCAACAAGGCTACATAAAAGAAAGGTAGCAAACTAGCATGGACCACACATCTTTGAAAAACGGAGAGAGTTCTAACCTCCCAGATGGAGGTTTGGAATTAGACATTTTTAGCCTGCTTCTGGTAAGGCACAGGGCCAAGCCCTGTTTTCTACGTTGGAACTTATTCAGCAAATATGTTTCAGTCTTTCCTTCAGTGCATCAGCTCTTTCCAAAAAAAAGCCAACAACCACCTAAAGTGAGTGTACTTTTTTTTTTTTTTGCAAAACTTAAAGTAATTTTGATTTTTTTTGTAGATGTTAAAAAAAAAACATTGATGGAAGCACATTTTATGACTGCTGGGATGTGGAAAATGCTGACAGAGAAATCCACTGTAATTCCTCAAATATCCTAGAATTTTTTTAATATGTGGATATTAACTAATGAATATGATATTTATTCCTTCTCAAAATAAGTTTTCCCAACTTTTATAACGATGCTTACAATAAAAGAACACTGATGAAAAGATACTAATGGAGAAGAAGGCCTCTGACCAGAGATAGCTATATGGTGGAAAGCATAAGTAAAACCTTACAATCAATAAGAGTAACCATCATCAACTGCAAAACTCAAGAAAATATGTTAGAATTAACAAGTCATATCAAAATAGGAATGAGAGGAGTTAGCATTAGCCTCAGACTTTAGCAAACACTCCCCTATGCAAAGATCTTCAGAAGATATTTGAGAGTTTATGGAATATTTGCTTTTATACATTTTGAATCAGATATTCCTATATGAATAAACCACAAAGGTGTGTTTCCTAGGTGATGTTGGCACATTATAGCAGTGTTTATAAAAGCATTTTGGAGCAAAAACTCTTGAAGGGACAAAATATGTCATTCATAAGTCAGTGATGAAGACTCATTGGTGACTCAGAAGAGTATACAATCACTGATGGAAACCACATTTAGCTACTTTATTTTACAAAAAAATGTTTTCATGGCTTACATATACACTGTCAGGCATAACTTTACAAATCCTTTGAAGTTTCTGTTGTACTGAAACATACCGATGTACCTTCGATGACGTTTATTAATATTAACAGAATATTTGATATTCTAATCTGCCATTGAATTTTTAGATCACGATTCATCTGTATACCAATAATCACATTGCTTGGACCAAAAGAGACTGACAAACACAAAGTGTTAGAAATGCAAGAAAGCTGTTCTGTGCATCAGAATTCAGGTCTGCAGTTAGTTGCTTTTTCTGAAACCTATAATTAAGATGAAAGCATCATCTTTCTAATATCTAATAGAGATTTCTTTTGGCATGAATGGATTCCCTAGGTAAACTCCGCCAACAGCTTTTAAAGTGAAGCTCTTCATTAGAAAATGTGAACTTGCTGCTGCCAATGAATGCAGCAGTTGGGATGGATTAGTAAGTTGTTTAAAAGCTGCTGTGATGAGTTATCTTGTTACTGAAAGAGTTTATTAACAGGAAAACAATGAGACATTTAAAATAAGGCACATAGAATATTGATAAGAGTCAATATGTGGTCCATTCCAATACAAGTGGACAATGAGTAAATGCTTAACGATGGTCCTAAACTTTTTTGGTCTAGTTTTCCCCCCCTCCACTGAGTAAAAACAGAGACCCCTGCAGTACTCTGAGTGTCTTTGCATTGCTGCGTAGTGTCCTTGGAAGCTGCAGCTGCAGTGCGAGGCCGGCTGACTGGACAGAGGGAGAGAAGAGAGTCTGCAGTTTGTCGCCTGCCAACTTCCACAAGCTCAGATTCCCAGCCCACAACCAGAGTAACCTGTCCCCATGCTCCCAGTCGGTGCTCTAAATCTAAGCTCCGAGTCACTGCTCTTACCTTGGCTGCAAAACTTCACATGAGTCAGGTAATTTGAGATCCAGGGATTCCGGTACATTTTCGCAACAAAAGTCCAGGGACACAAAGAAGTGAAAGAGAAGGAACAGAAGAGAAAGGAGAGGAGCAGAGAGGTGATGCAGCTACAAAAGTACTTTGTCAGTGTTCAGGACAGGCGGTGAGGGAGAAGGAGGGTGGAAGTCAGGTAGTGAGAGAGGAAGAGAGAAGAGAGAAAGAGGGACAGAGGGGGGAGATTACGTCCAAGCCGCAGTCCTGGCTCAGGCAGAGGTGGTCCTGGTAGACAAACAGAGGGGCTCTGCCTCTTCTCAGACCCGCTCCCCTGTTTTCCTGATTCCCCTCCCACCGAGCAGCACCCTCTACGACAACGAGCTGCAGCGCAGAAAGCTGCTCAGCAAAGGGTAAGCTCATTAGGCAGGGCAAGAAAATTAGAATCTCTCGCTTCTACTAAAAGTGGGAAGCGTCTTCATGCACGCTTAAGAGCGAGCCTCACAGGGACAGACGGGAGAGAGAAAAAAAAAGAAAACTGTGAAAGAGACAGTTTAGAGCGTCTCTTGGGAGAGCTGCCTTCCCTTGGCTCGCACATGCAAGCAGGATGCCAAAGAAACCGGTGCAGAGCGTCGGTAAAGGGAGGGAAAAGACTAGTCTCTGCGGGACGAGAGTGGGAACGGAGCGATCCGAGAGGAGAAGGCTAAAATGACCCTCTCAGGCAAATGAGACATTCCAGTCGTCTCTCAGCAGGGACCGAATGAAAGGAGCAGCATGCAGATGGGAGGAGATGGTGGGAAGGGCAAAGGGTAGGTAAGCAAGGAACAGCAAAACAAAGTCGGGGAGAGAACGCCGTGATGAGAGTAGCAGAACACTAGCTCCACTGGGTCCTCAGAGTAATGATGTCGTCACGCAAACTGTTGTTGAAGACATTGTAGAAGAATAAAATGTGATGACTATGAAGCAACAGGCAAGTTTTAGCCAAAAAATGTATATTTGCTGGTATTTATGTTTGGCCCTCTTCACCCCATTCTTGGAGAAATAACGAAAAATCCTCAGGTTGCCTTTACATCTACACAAGAGTGACATATTGATTCCTGTTTCTTAGTCACTGTGGGGAACCTGACAGTCTCTGGCAAAACCAATGCAAAGTGCATTCACCAACACACATTAGGCGACATGGAGTGACTTTTATCACAATATTTTTTCCAGTACTATTCTGATGACGATAAGGGAGACCTCTGACTGGCTGATAGATGAGCGCTAGCTCCATGACTGAATTATGAACATATTCCATTTAACTGTTTACATTTGTTGCTGCCATGAATTTAATGACTTATTGTGTGAATCTAGTGGATTAACTGAAACTTGTCCACCAATGAAAGCCAAAGATGGCAGAAAGACCAACATGAAAAGAGTCTGCTCCTTGTTTGTGATTACATGCACAGAAGTCCTTGGTTGTAAATGTGAGTCATGGTCTTGCGTTGCCTCAAAAGCACGGACACACATCAGGCTCATCACATTGTTAAATTGTTCAATTTTTAGAGTCACGTAAATTAGTGTAGCCAGGTGTGTGGAGATGGAGTACAGCTCAGACTGACTGAACAGGCTGTGTAAACCTTTGAGTTGGCAGGTCTGATTCCTTCCCACAGATGAGCTCATGTGGCTCAGACCGTGGACAGACAGACACATCACCCGCCTGCCAAGTCCCACTGAGATGCAGATGGGAAGTCACTATAAAACAATCAGCTTGTTATACGTTGATCAGCAGATTTTTTGTGCGATACAGGATTTTGTGACGTTTAGTGTCGAGAAGGTAGATGGCACCCAACTTAAAAGATATTCAATGTAGACAATGTAATTCTTCCGTTGTTGTTTCAAAGTGGACAGTAATCAATCTGACTGTAGATGTACACACGGATAAGTTTCTCTAGATCTGCTGCAGCATTATTTAATCGCAGAAATGTTCTTCAGGGAACAGAAGGCCGACTTTGGAACTGTGTTTATGCGTTTCTGAAGGTTCAGGTCCGGGTCTATCATTGCAGCCAGATTGGTTGTTTCTAGCTGTGATAACTGAAGCTGTGTGCAGACCCTAGATTGTTCCTCTTCGGGTTCAAAGACAATAACTTCAATTTTGGTTCTGTTCAGCTGGAAAAAGTTACGGCACATAAACACATCGTTCTGTTCAGTGCTTTGGTGGGTTCAGAGTTGCATGGTGACATCATAATGTAGAGATGTGCATCATCTGCATAGTGACAGCAACTACTCTGATTTCTTAAGAGCATATAGATATTGAATAGGTTGGGTCAGAGGATTGAACTTTGAGGTACCCCTCATGTGCTTTCTGTCCATTCCTATGAGACTTTATCTTTTGACAAAAAAGTCCCTGTTCTTCGATACACTACTCTATTGGTTTGTATCTTACCTAGAGAGTTATAACAGCCAACCAATTCACATTGATTCATCAGTCAATCACCCAGAGCATGAAAACAGCCAAATATCCCTTGATCAGACCTGACTAGTTATGAGAGTTGATTCCTGATGTAATCCACAAATGTTGTACAGTGTAAGTGCTTAATTTTGTGTTTGATTCTAAGCAAATGCCTGAACCAGAATATGTCAGTGTCAAATTCTATTAAATGCTATTTAGCTATTAAAATAAATCAATATATAAATATATTGGTTTCTATGTTGTTTTATGTAAATTTTCAGAAAGAAATCAAACCCCAAAAACTCAAAGAGAGACCAGAAATTAAGATCAGACAGCAAAGGTCTGCTTAGTGCATCTTTACTTATAATTCTTATTTCAACAGTATTTGCAATTGAGACAATCCAATCCAGCCCACCCATTTCCCTACAATCTTTAAAGAGGACTTTAGAGGTTACTATGGCTGTACAATGTTAGGCAAACGTGTAATAATGAAGTTTGTAAATATTGCAATGGAAATCCACATTTTCCTCTGTGCTGCCACTACTGTGACTTTTAACATCTTGGGCACCTTCATCTAAGTTGGACGTTGAAATATACAGCTGAGACACTCCATCAACACAGACCATTATTACACCAAGGTACAAGTCCCAGTTTCTGAAACTTAGAATTTACTAATGCAAGAAATATTCCCATAAAGAGATTGACACTGAAGGATGAACAAATGCTCAATGATGCGGTTTGCAAGGGCATTACATCATGGGAAACAGTGTCAGTCAGTGTTACTCAGACTAGTACATTGATGCATTCTTATACACCAAGCACCTGGTTGTCTGATACATAACGTTTATCTGTGTGACTCCTGTGCTTCAGAGATGACATCAGTCCTAGAAATCACAGGCAGTTCCTACCCTGTTATTAGCAGTGTAGAGTCTGCCAAGGAAGAGCAAGACAGAGCGAAACTGTCAAAACTCCATTAATTCTCCAAAGACCAGCTTAGAACATCACCACTAAAACGGTACAATATTCCAATACTACATTAATCCTATATTCAGTTCAGTCCTCACCATTGGTTGATAATGGTCAAGGAAAAATATATAAGAAATGTGATCGCAAGTTGAGATTCAGATGAAGGTATAACCTTACTACTCCAGAGAAAAACACAAAACAAGCTAACACACCTGTGACTATGATTTTATAAACAACTAAACATTTTATTTGGCTAGTTCTTTCGTGGTTCATGGCAAATAAAATTGCATTTGATCTTTTAAACCAGTTACACATAATACACACATTCATAAAATCCAGGCAATCAATGTCCATAAGATTTAGGATTGCTGATGTGAATGCTAGCATACCGATAATAAACAAGCCAAGATGGAATGAAAGCACTGAGGCCAAAACTGGGTCCAAGTTTAATGAGAGGGGGAGCTGAAGGCATTCCTGCCATCACGCCATAAAATTCACCTCTCAACTCAGATGGGACAGTATGAAAGCATCATTTTATGAGTTCATAGGGAGATACAAATGACTGTAGAACAACAGCAGGCCTAAATATAACTAAAGCTTAATGTTGTTGGGAGCTGAGTGTTAATGAGATGTCAGCTGTGCATTCAGCAAGAGTACAGCGAGGCGTCAACATTCAGACTAACAGAAACCGTAAGAGACATAATGCCCTGGTAATAAAAGTTGACCTGCTACAGTATGAATTTGAGATACACCCACCAGACCGACTGTCACAATATTCAGTGTGGAAGTTGTTATTAAGCGAAGGCTTGTCAGGTATTTTTAGCATCAGTGAAGTTTAAAATACAAGTCGGAGGAAGAAAAGTTGGTAACGTTCTAGAAATATTTTTGTACTTCCTAAGAAGAGTTCACTGATGTCACTATAACAAAGAGATATCATCAGAAAATTATGGTTTTATCTTATTTACCCATTTACACCTTGCAAAAAGAAATATAAACCGACTAAAATTGGTAGTGGTAGCTCTTACCTTTGCACAATCTGACCAGACATCGGCAACAAAATTGCTATTAAAACTTCATATTAGAGACAGAAAGTCAAGTCTTGCCAACGGTTTAAGTGTTGCTTGGTATGAAAATCTACTTTCAATATAAATTAAAAAAAAGAATTTTCAGTACTTTCAATAGTAGACAGGTAACTCATGTTCTTAAATCATTGTGACCACATTAGAAATAAACAAACGTCATCCATGAAAGTTATTTGAAATACCACACTGGCAACTTTTTGTGCCCATTAGAATTTAAGATTTCTGATCTGATTTTTGAATGCCATTTCATACACTTCTACCTGACACTGGGTTTTCTGTCTGCCCAATATTTCATTATTATACAGAATCACTGATGCATCTGTGACAGTCTCTGCATAAAAACTCTCAAGGTAACCGTCTCTTAAGCCATTAAACACAATTATCACCCAGCCCCACACTCTACATTTATCATGTTCATTCTCACACAAATAACTAAAACTAAACTTCAGGAGCTAGATTTATTATCAAAGACACAGCAAAACGTAATGTAAAATGTGCTTGTGCTTTAACAAAGACCAACCCTTCAGTTACATAAGAGTCGAGCACAATACTTTTCAGGCCAAAAGCCTTTCACTCAACTTCTCTGCTCCATCTTGTCTCTTAAACACGTATTACTCTGCAGACATTCATCACAGCTTCAAGTATTTGAAAGTCTACAGCTGTATGCCAAAAACACCAACAAACTGTTCATTTTCACACAGAAAACACCAATCCCCCCAACAATGTTTGCTCAACATTAGAGACAGACGAGAGGTTTTTAGTTTGTCATATGGCCTTGAAGTGAAATGCTTGATGAGCTCTCGTGTGATTTGGTTTGATACCCACCAGGGCTTATATTTGGCACTTGGCCTCAGCTACTGTAATGCTCTCTCCTTTCTAAGGATCAACACTGAGGTCATGATGACAGTCAGCTGTCTGGACACTTTCGAAACCGCAGTAATGATTGATAGGCACCCGTGTGTGCTAATACAGCACCATCTGTTCCTCGATGATGTGACCCGAGAAGAATCCAATGCACCTGAAGTTCGAGAACACTCATTTGTCTGATTCAAGCAAAGCCCTGGGGAACCATCTATAGTGAGGTCTGCACACACCTCAGCTCTTAAATAAGCATATGTGCCCCTTAGAGAGATGAACAGCACATATGGTTAGGG
Source organism: Xiphophorus maculatus (assembly GCF_002775205.1). Lineage (NCBI taxonomy): Eukaryota > Metazoa > Chordata > Actinopteri > Cyprinodontiformes > Poeciliidae > Xiphophorus > Xiphophorus maculatus. The sequence continues at coordinate 20,823,853 of NC_036463.1, read as the reverse complement.
GAGAGGAGCAACGGCATCAGAATCCTTTCCTCCAGAGCCGATACAATGAGGATGCTCTTAATATAGCTTGAGTATTTGGCAAGACGCTACCATTTCAAAAGCTTGGAACATTATGAACAATATGCTCTGTAGAATGCTTCTCCTACACCATACAACTGTCACCAATGGATCAGGTACCTGTGTGGATTTTATTAGTGACTTCTATTAGAGAGTCTATTTGCTACCTATGTTTCTATTCACCCGCTGCGTGTCACCTCTAGAGCTTTAAACTTAGTGCTGGAAAGAAAACCTGAAATGCTTGATCTGCTGAAGTCAAGACAAGTCCAGGCAGAACTCCAGTAAAGTGAAATCATTTCCATAAAGTAATCCAAAAAGTCACCTCGCATAAGTTTTCAACACCAATGAGAAATGTTTGCTTCCATGTGTGTATGTAAACAGGAATGCTTTAGCCTCTTCCAGATGGCATTAAAGGTCCAGTTAAAGTTGGTCTAAAATAAGTAATTAAATGTTAATTTTTTATGATGAATGAAGGACTGTCACAATTTGTAAGGCTGTTTGTATTTGGATTACACATTTTTACACGGCTCTCCTAGGGTCCTGCATGAACATAGTTCTGAGAATTTTCTACCAGTGCTTTCTTTGTTAAAAACCGATTAACAGTTTTGAGTCTAGTTCCAGTAATTGTTTTCTTACAGTGTCTCCTGAAGTAAATGAAACAAGCCACAGTTCCCAAAAGGTGGGGCAACTTGAGAACTTTCTTCTTTTTTTTTTTTTTAACTAAAGGGCTTTGCTTTACTAAAAATTTGCAACATTAAAATACATTATAACACTGAAGCACTGTAGCAAAAAGGTAAACATGTTTTCATACTTATGTAGCTTATGTGCGAACCAGAACAACCACAAAAAAGCTTCAGCAACATTATGAGGTCTTTCCACTCAGGCTGGATTTGCCTCTGGTGCCTTGCCCTTAGGTAACATTTAAACATATTGTGCCCTTTGACACATTTACCCATTTTCACCCCATTAAATAAGCTAGCGCACATGAAGTTCAAGTAGATAATTATCCTCACAACATAACCGTGGCATTTATCCGTGACATAAAACCTCCAGTATTAGTGGTTCTGGATCACAGCCAATCAAATCATGCCATGGTGAGCTGAGAACAGCTGAGAAAACTGACAAACACTGAACATGTGTAAGAGTGAAGTCATTCAACATCTCCGCTGCGCTTCACCTCCTCCTACAGAGTCGGAAATCAGATCAGACTTCAGCCAATTAAGTCACTGGGAACTGGGGCTCGAGTATTTTTAGAGCAGATTGTAAAAATAACCCCGGCACTCAGAGCTTTGTGATTACATGGTGTATACAGGAGTGTGTGACAACGCCTGGCAAAATGAAAGGTAAATACAAATAATGTGTCATGCGAATGTATTTGCATTGAATGCAACTATTATAGGCCTAACATTATTTTGAGTAAAACATTTTTAAAAAATTGCAGTTAGAATAAATACATTTCTTAAATTTTTCTATTTAAGTGTACTAGAACTTTTTATTTAAAGAGATATTTCAGACATTTTGAAAGGAGGTTCTGTGAAGTTATCAGTACTAGTTCCATTACCTGCAGTCATTTCAGAGAGTTGGTAGAAAAGTGGAGAAATCCTCAGTAGTGGAAAGCTCACCCGACATACGGAAACCTTATTTTTAGCAATGTTTCCAACAATTCCAACTGTAAACGGTAAAATGCAAGACACCTGCAGGTAACAACTGCCCACACTTTCACAAGAGACCATTATGTTTATTCCTTTTTCTCTAACTTTTCATTTATGTCAGCTGTGGCTGCCAACCATCTACTGTTTAACCCCAGAGAAGCTCACTTAGAAGACCAAGCCAGCCCTTTAAAGCTTATAACAAACTTAAAAAAAAGGGAAGGGCTGTTTGAAGTCATTTTCTAAGAATCATAAAGTAGACAATTTACACGGATGGAAAAAACTTGAGTAAAAATATTTGCGGTGCGCGCTGCCCTGTTAGGCAGCGTTCTATTTCTGTCAGCCTGTCCTGACAGAGCAAGAGCAGGTGCAGCACAATTAACAGCTGTACTTTCCACATCCAGTCAATCACGCTTGGTGGAGCTCGGCGCACCCCGCCAGTCAAATCTCTGTTTTGCTCTTTAAATATTTTAATATGAGAAGTTCTGATTTTAAATTCCTAAACTGTACAAATAAAACCAGGAACTGAGAAGTGCTTAAAAAATTATTTCAGCGGAAGTGGAAATAATAGCAGGGCACGTTTTTAAAGAAAAGAAAAAGAAATCCAAAACTCAATATTTTACAAGGATATCCTAATAAATATGTCAAATCGCCATTTAAGCTGCCAAAAATGTAGATGGAGCAACGGATTTACTCTTCAGTCATTAATTCCAAGTTTACATACCTTAATTAAACGTCTGTTTCAATTATTTGTGATGGACAAAGTTTTCCAGGATTGTTCTATCTTCCACTGAAAGGTCAGAGCTCCGGAGGTTTGAGAGACAGGACTACAGGGACAAAAAGATGGACCAACAAATCCAACCCTGCTGTCAACCCCCACCCACTTTCTATCTACAACACCCCATTGGGGGGCGCAAGTGTTGTGACGAGATCTGAGGCAGTTATGAGCTGAGGGGTCGGGGGGGGGGGGGGGGGGGGGAGTTGAGGGTGGTAGGGCAGGTGATAAATTTAGAGCGGTGCTTTCCCACTCCATCAGCGGCAGGCAAGATCAATCAAGTCACTAAAGTTACAGGCAGGAGGTCAATTAAAGTGGGAAATCATTGCTTTTAAAGGCTAAGGGAAAAACAACTATTTCTGACCACATTATACCCAATGAACTTTAATTATATATATATATATATATATATATATATATATATATATATATATATATATATATATAGTGAATGGAGTGAACTGCTGAGATATTTTGTTTTTTATTTAAAATAAATAAACATTTTGAAAAGACTTTCCACTTCATATACAGTAAGAAAAAAAAGGTGTGATTCTGTTTCCAGTATTTTCCAACAGTAGATGTGACCAAGGCAAATATAAAGCAAATGATCTTGTGATCTCAAACCACAACCTTTCTTAAACTGAGGTCTGTCTTGCTAAACAGTATTTTGTTGCGGTCAGCATGTCACCTTGTCAAGTGCAGTAAGTGCAAGCTATTATTAATATTAACCATGACTATTTATGTTTGAGCTTTAAGGTCAACATTCTCCTATAATTTTTTTTTTGTAGAGCATCTCAAATGTTTAGAGGAAAATGTTACTTGCCGTAAAGCTTCTTGACATGTTATTGGCTGACATTTGCAAAGCAGACAAGCCAAGAGCTGTATTTATTTTGCTTGCCTCTGATTGGCTGAGTGGAGATTGGGAACACTGTAGATTTTTCTAAGGTAGTGCCAAGACTGTTTCCAATGTGGGTATTAATGCATTACAAGATGTATCTGGTGTTTGAGCTATTAAAATAGGCAGTTGTACACACGTTCAGAGGGGTTGTGAAGTACGCACAAATTTTTGTTATTCACAGATAGTTGTCCTCCTCAAAGGCCGTGAATACCAGGAAACACTAAAGCTTAAAATCTTAAAGGAGCAGCATTATGCGTTTTCCTGGCACACTGTGCCATTGTGTAGCATAATCAAGTAAATACAGTATGTTACCTTCAGTTGTTATAACTGAAAATACTATTAAATTAGATGTTTCCTAATGTAATGTCTTTAAATTGGGCCTCTGTCTCTTTAAAAGCAACTGCTCTGTCTCAAACTCTGACTTCAGGAAGTCATCACAACATGGCTTCTCTATTAACCCTTTAACGTTTTTACCAGCGTTGCACTAACAAGTACCACATATGAGCTCAGCAGATGCAAAGTTCCACCAGGTGTTTGCTAATTGCTGCTGGCTAGTCTGAAGGAGCTGAGTGGGGGAATCGCAGCCCTACCTCCTCCAAGTAGAAGCTACCTGAATAGTTGCTACATGAGATTAAAAGATTTCTCAAACAAAGCAACACTTCAGATATGCTTTGATGAAAGACTGATATGATGAAAAGTAAAAAAAAAAAAGTTGATTTTACATTATACTACTCCTTTAAATACCTAGTTAGTCAATTCAGTTTGAGGTTTATTAAACATTTTATATGAAAAATAAAAAAAGTCAATGTTTTTTTATTATTACATATATTTTAAAGACTCTTTCAAACACAAATGATCAGTTTGCCTGTTGAAGAACACAAAAAGTATGATAAACACCTCCTCACATTCATCATAGTGTGCCAAGGCTCATAAACACAGATTTGGAACAATGGAGAGATGCAGGAGGAAGGAAGAGACTCAAAACAGACAAAGACCCAAAGATAAGGAAGAGCCTGAGTTTCAGCTGACCACTGAAGAGAGGACACAGGAGGCCTTGGAAGAGGATCAGGAAACAGCCAGTCGCATTAAGGAGGTATAAGAAAAGAACCAGGCTGAAAAGCCTGCAGTAAAGGCCGTTTTGTGTGTTTTAAGATTTTAGATTCCAGAACTACAGTATCAGTATAGAACACCGACCTCCAGTTTAGCTTGGTGCTTGATAGCCAACAGCACCACCCAGTGTTGACATCAAGGAACCACAATTTGAAAGATCCCAGACTTTTGCCTTTTAAGACTTAATTCCTTAAGAAGAGGTAAACTGTAAAACGGGTCCATGCTTTCTCAGCTGATACACACCGCAGCAGCAGGCACAGGGCCAGGCACTGAAAGCAGCAGGGTTCAGTTAGTCCACAGCTAATTAGTGTTGGAGAAATTAGCTCTTCCAAAGCAAGCAAAGCACTGGCTAACAATGTGATTTTAATTTAACCCTTAGCTTACAAAGAGAGAGAGTTAAATGCTGATTGCTAACATGCCTGGGCCGCTCTAAAATATCAGCATGACACAGAAAACTGCGCGCATAAGAGCTTGACTCCTGTTTTTCCATAAACAGTTGCAGAAAGACCACAACAACGTTCCCAGAGGCAGGAAAACTGGAAATGTGTGTACCACCACAGGGTTCTTTGATGACTTTCAGCCATGCAGGCAAACCCATACTCAGCAGCTTCTGCTTCAAAGAGCACACTCTGTAAAACACACCAAGCGGTCACATGGGAGGTCTAACTGCATCTCTGAGATTGTTCTGCACTCGTGTATACAAGCAGCATCAGAAACTATATAGATGACATTCAAGATTTACAGTTTTTTCCCCATCCAAGAAACCAATTTCTAGGCAAAGAGAAGAAAAAGTGCTAACACAAGACTGACTGACTAGTGGTACTTTTTCTTTTTAATGATACCCGTCTCATTCATCAATAGATCCATCTAAAAACAGAATTACAAAAAACTCCCCCCAGAATTATCAGAAATCCATTTAATTAGTGATGACAGTCATATTTGACAGACATTAAACTGAGTAACTATTTGTATATTACGTTTCCCACGCACACTTAAATATTTGGATATCAAAAATATCCCACTATGAAAGTTAGGCCGAGAATTATCAACAAGTCACATCAAAACTGACTTAGCATTAGCCTAGCACTTCAGCTAACTGAGCCAAATGAAAATACTAAACAGGAGCAAGAGAAGTTTCTTAAAGAATGTCATGTTTGACAAGATTTTCTGTATCCTTTTTCTAAATACAAGACTGAATTCAGGTTTTTTGACAGATACAGAAGTTTTGAATGCTAGAAAAAAATACTAAAATTGAGCTCATTTTGATCAAAATATGTTCTCCATCTTTATTACATCTTTTACACAAAAGTCATTCATGGTTGGTTGAGGAGTTTATAGAAAAAAAAAAAAAAAACAACAAAAAAACTGCAGTTCTTAGTTTCAACACATTAAATAAACCATCAAAAAATATTTTCAACAATTAACCAGATCCACTCATAGAAAAATTGCCCAATTTTTTGGTGCTTTTATATTATCTGCGACAAAAAGTCCCAAAACTGGACATGCTTAGTTAATTCAGTTATATTAAAGTCTAAAAGGTTATCCAGCACCCCTTTGTTCTTTAAAACACGTGATAAAGAAACAGATAAGTCCGATTGATCAAAGCTTGTGTCTCTTGCTTAGCATTCCACAATCTCCTTTTTCGTCGCACTGATTGAAACATAAAAAGTAGAGGTCCAGACCTACCATGACCCAAACTTCTACTTGCTCTCAAGGGATCAGAGTGTCATTCTCTAACCACAAATAGACAGCGGACAAGTAGATAAGAGTTTCAAAGAGTGCAGATAAGGAGATTGGTGTTGAAAGAAGGGCTAAAGGTAGCATAAGGAGTCTGAACAATCCATATGGCTACTCCTGAAACAGCAGCTTTGAAAAGTGGAAGAAAATAAACCAAAAAGTGAGCATTGCCCAAAAGAAAACCAGTTTCACATCACAACCTTATCTTGACAGCAGCCATCAAGCACACCTCCAGTCCTCCACCTCCCCTCATCCATTTTATCAGCTCTGCTGGTCTCAGCTTCATCTGTCTACATTGCTTTGACCTACATGTCTGCTCAGCAGCAGCAAAATAACCGTTACACTAAGCAGACCCCGTCTCCCACCGCACTACAGCCTGCTGCCAAGGATACTGGCAAGAAAAATGGCTTTAAAAGTTCACCAATAAGAGAACAAAATGAAAAAAATAAAAAAAGAGAAGCTGACAAAGTGTATTAAATGAAATGCTGAAGGGAAGAAAAGACTGTACCTTTCATTATGTTCTTCCTTCTTCTTTTGTAGAAATGATTATTTAACACAAAATACATTCATTGGGAAGGAAAAAAGAAAACTATAAAACAGACCTTCGTGAATGAAGAGAACACAAAGACTGACAGAGGATGAAGGCTCGACAGACTTGAAGTCATGTGATCGTTATAGAGGCGACAGACGGCTCACCAGCGACCACAGCCCACAGAACCGAGGGCTGGGTTTGGTGGCGTCACTCGTGTTGTCCCAGTAAGGAAATAACGGGTAGAATGGTGCGAAACGTGCCGGCATCTGAGAGCGGGCCAATAGGATCCCAGCCAGCAGACGCGCACCTGGTGTGTTTCTAACGCCAAAGGACAATACGGCCACAATAATCAGAACTGGGAATCGGTTCTAATGAGAACCAAAGGAAATCCAAGAAAACTGGAAAGAAAAAAGGAAGCGGGTGAAGGGGTTTCTTTTCATTTATTCCATTAGATTTGTTGACTCAAAAAGAGAGTAAAAGGTCAGAGGCAGGACTACTTTCTCACATGGCAGAGACTCAACAGTCATAACAAAATAAATGGTAGGTTGTCTCCTCCCTCTGAAACTATGTGGGGTACAAAATAAAATTTATAGCATGTTAAATCTTCACACTGGTATAAAGTTGAGAACTGTGATGCAACCAGAAAAGCTAAATATTGAATAAGCAATGAAAAGAAACCATTAGCACCCTAAGTGAGATGCTTCCTCATCTGAACTTTATGAATCACAAAGGAGGATTGATAAAGTTTTCATCTTTATTCAAGTACTTCTTCAAATGTGCTGCCTCACAGAGTGCTACTGCATTTCCCTGCAGTATCTTGTAGTTTTACCTAGATGGCCATTTGAATATTATGTTGAATATGCAAAGTCCAAGAGGCACAAGAGTTAAAAATAAGCAATAGGTCTGAAGTCTTTGTGCAGCACATCAGTTTGCATTGGGACCATGTCAGACTGTATAAAATGAAATAATCAAATGCAGCTGATCGTGCTCAGAGTTATAATGATCCATAATGACTCAAGTAACTGAAATTTGTAACATACAATGTCCATTTGGGATAAATAAAGTATTTCTGAATTAAAGCCATCAAGCTGAAATCACTATTAAAAAAATTGCCATCTGGGTAGGAAGCAAGCTAGCTAGATACTTACTTTCTAGACAGATACTTTATTGATCCTGAAGGAAAATTATGTGGTGATCCGTAGCTCCCATTCATAAACAAAATATGAAAGACTTCGCAGAAGTATTAAGAAAACAAGACACTGAAAGATGGAATCACTATTTGCAAGCCCTTAAATTGCTAGCTAGCCAGTTAAGGGCTAGCGTATGTGGTGGTCTGTAGTTCCCACTCATAAAAATAATAAAATTTTAAAGACCCAGCAGCTGAAAACAAAGTATTAAAAAAAATGCATAACATAAGAGGAGATCAAAGCAACAACAACATATTAGGGGACATATTACCCCATAAGAGTTTGAATCACATTTTTTCTGCTACCATCAATGTTAATATGTGCAACAAGTTTTAATGCAGTTACTGTGGAACTAAATGCAAAAGAAAATTTTAGAGGTTTGGTTCGGTTTAAATAACCAGCATCTACCAGATGTGGCAGGAAAAACAATGAGGTGGAGTCTTCGGGAAATATTTAGTGAAAGGAACATTTAACCGTCTTGGTCAAATGTGTCCGACACTCCCAAATGAAGTAACAACCGGACCATTTAAATCAAAATGAGAGCAAACAGATGTGGAAGATAAACACACATTGCTGTGGGATGTAGGAAATGGCAACATCAAGGTTATCCACACAACCATGCACTAATGCCATGTCAAACATCCAGCATGCTAACCCTTAGCCTTGCTATATGAGAACAGTCAGTAGCACCCGCGTGATGAGCAGAACCAGGTGTAGGTGTGACTTCATGCATGGCTAACAGCTCAACACGGCAACTTGATACGGCTCATAGCCAACTCATATGCCTCTTCTGATCTATTGTAACCATTTAGACATGAGGGAAGTGGGACTCTGGAAGGAACCACGTGAGAACGCTTCAAGCTATGACCTCACCCAGTTGGCGGCGTCAGTCGTCATGTTGTCTAAGACCATTCCTTTCGCTTATTTTATTTTTTTCCAATTGGTTGATTCAGCCTGGTAAAGGTCCAGATGGGTGTTCCTTTTCTCTTTTCAGTATCCTATCTGAAGTGACTAAGCAAACCAACTTTCACATGTCAGATTTGAAACAACTGTGATCCTCCATTTGCAACGTCTTTCAGCAAATTCAGTCCAGCTGTTCGAGAGTATAGCGTTTCATGACTCATTTTAATCTCCAGTTGCTCTTGGAGCAACAAGCTACATCAGGAGCCCAATCTAAATCTCTTGCAGATGATTACAACGCAGGGTGGAGAGGACCGCCACGTGTCTGTTGTTGTCAGTTTCAGTACATGATACCAAAGACAGGTCTGTGTGAGGCGGGTGTGCCTTTTACATGCAAGCTAGGCAATGAGACTACACAAACAGAGATGCAACAACCCACTTTTTTCACTTCCGATACCGGTCTTTGAGTTTGTTTTTTTGTCTTTTACCAATCTGACACAGAAAAACAGTGCAGAATTGACCTAAAACATTCCTTTTTTAAAAAAAAAAAAAACAGACATGTGTAAAGAATTTCTTTTCAGTGTTGAATTGGACAATTGAGATATTCAGATTGAAAATAGCAAAGTATAGCCCAGGTCCCACAATATCCTGTGAAATAACCCTACTACCAAGGAAGAATCAAAACAGACAAACTTTAGCGTTAGGAGCTAGCCGTTAGCCAGTCATGGTATACATGTGCCTCGTTTCCACCAGTACCACACGTTTCCTTGATCCCTTTCAGTGTTAGCGCCGCACTACGATGATATGGTTGGAGTGGAGCTACTGGCATCACAACACCTATTGATGCCCCCAATCTATCTCATTTTGATTGATTGGGGGAGAGAAAAAATGTCATGAAACTCCCAATGGAGGCATCCAAGGTTACATAAACCAGTGGTTCTAAAATTTTTATAACAAGTGCCACCCAACTAAATACCAAGTTTTCCCAAAGTATCAAACAGTACAACAATGGGAGTTGCATGATTTTCATTGTTTGTTTATGTTCATAGCCACCATTCTGTTAGCTACAGTTACTTCAATACTTGAACCAAACTATGTTGAGAAACAATGGAAACTCATTGGAAACAAAGGGAGTAAACATTCCATCCAATGACATTTTTCAACAGGACTAACAAAAACAAGTCCATGTAAAACCCAAGAAAAGGTGTAATGAGGGAACACACGACACAAATAATCTGATATGAATGTGAGGAAACTCACTGGTAAAAGCTAATCAGGGGCTGAACTAAAGCACTCGCTGACACAATTGGGCCACCTCAGTCTTTAGATGTGTTTATGTGGACTTGGCAACACATTGGCCATTGTTTCAGCACAGCAGCTGCTGAGGTCTAATCTTCCGAATATTTGAAAAGACATATGATGCTAGCAGCAGGACATTTGTCAGTGCCAGTTAGGGCTCTGCTTTATTTATATTAGAACCTGGATGACAATGTCATCTGCCAACCTGGATAATGTATTTTTAAAGTCAATGGTATTGGCACACAAACAGTAATGCTTCAATAAATGTTGAGTTATTTCTTAAAATTTAAGCTGTACCTATTTGGAAGACATATTGCAATTTCAGTATTTTGCCCAAGTCTTTGTAAATGAAATTCACAACGGGAGAATAATGTTCCTCAGCAGATTTTAAATTTAACAGCACATATGAGTATCTCTTTATTTAAAAAGGAAAAAACAAAACTCAAATAAAAAAAATAAAAAATAATTCTCTAAACGTGTGGAAACAAAATACATTCCAATGCTATGACGACTTGCAACAGTGATAAATGTTAAGATACTGTTCATCAAGGTGAACATTGTCTAGCAACTAGGAACTAGGACTAAGGACTAAGGCTGGAGTCCCTGGAAACTGTGGTGGAGAGGAGGACATTGAAGAAGGTTCTGTCTATTATGGACAATAAACAGCACCCTCTCCACCACATAGTGGACAGACAGCGGAGCACCTTCTCACATAGGCTGCTCCAGCTCCGCTGTCATAGGGACAGATACAGGAAATCCTTCCTGCCAGATGCCATCTCACTGTGCAATAAAAGCTAAATCATTGTTCTGCACTAATCAGTCCAATTTCGCACAACTGCACTGTGGCACACTTGCTGTACATATATTTACATATACATACTGTATCTGCATTTTTTGAATCTTTGCAAGGACTGCTCTATGCTGCTTTTTATATTGACAGCATGTCATATTTTATTCTTATTTTATCTTGTCTACAATTGCTACTCAGTGGTGGATGTTGTGTGTCTTGTCTCTATGCTGCTGTAACTGCGAAATAATTTCCCTGCTGGGATGAATAAAGTAATTCTATTCTATTCAAAGTGTCAACTTTGTCTGGTTTGATTAGTGCTAAAATAAAACCCAGACTTAATTTGTTCCTGTAGCAGCATTTTCACTAACTGCTAGAAACAAACTGTATAATAATAATGGTGATAAATATGGAGATATTTTCCCCAAATATTCCATTTCCAATATTACTATTAATCTTCATTTTTCTTGAAATTATTTAGTTTTTGACAACTAATAAGGTAGATGGACAACAAATCAGAGTATCAGACGATAGAAGACCTGCAACAACAAGTAATCTCCCCTGAAGAACACTGAACTGCGATTCTGAAAGCGTTTACAGCGGTTTGACTTTATTAGATATTCGAGGAATGCACGACAAGGTTTAAGAGGAGAACTTTGAGAGGAAAAAAACGTGTCACACCAACTTAAATGAGCAGATCTGAGGGGCTTCATGCAGGGTGAAAATCTCAGAGGAAACGTTTTCTAAGAGCAGTGATTGCAACATGATGTAGACTGAAGAAAGGACACCACCACATGAAAGCACAGTTTTCCGCTTTCATGACATTTTTTAAAAAGGTTCCAGATCTCAGTAATCCCTACCAAAAAAAAAAAAAAAAAAAAAAACACAGAAAGGGTTATTCTAAATCTTCTGATTGAGGCATTTAGACCACTTTTAGCTGCAAATCAACTCTGGGCCACAAAGTTTTTCATGGGGATTGTTGATATTTTTGGGGCGGATTATTTACTGGCATTAAGTTTAAGAGGTGCGGTCAATTTTGAGGCACAAAAAAAAAAAATCTGCAAGTCATTCCAGTTTAAAATGTTTTCTGTCTGATGTCATGACAACCAAGCCCACCCAAGCGAGCTGCAACAAACTGAAAGGCAAAAAAAAAAAAAAAATAAACAAATAAATAAATATATACTGTATATAAACTCTGGTGATGCTACAGGTGGAGCATTATTTCTCTGGCAGAACTGAGCCACGTTTCCTAGAGGGACAGATTTATCCAGAAAGGGTAAAGGAATCTGTGGGAGGGTGGGTGGGGGTCCCTCTGAAGCCCCAACTCTTCAAACCGGGGCCCCAAAGTAATGATGCAACACCCAGCGGGCTTATGTAACCAACCTCTACTGCTAGTTTTTCACTCGAACACAGAAGGTGGAGTCCATGGGAACGCTCAATAAAACATGCAATAATTCAGCACTGCAGTGGAGCCACTTAGAAAACACCAAGTACTGTTGACAATAACTCCGTCTCTTCAGCCGTTTGTTCGCACTAAAAATACTCAAAATCATCAACAAACTTCCTTATTTTTCAGAGGAAACATTCCCTCTTTCCAGGAGGCAATAACTTTGATTTCCAAAACATATTTAACTGGAGTCCAGAACTTGTATTCTAGATCTTGCAAGATGCTGCTTCTACTACACCCAGGCAGTAGTTGTGCGTCTCTTGCTGCTATGCTGTACATAAAAAGGAGCCTATGTCATCAAAGCACCTACACAAGTAACAGTAATCATTTTTAAATAATGTTACATTCACCGATTGATTCTTTCTCAATATGTAATGTAATTTCAGACCTAAGAATCTGATCTTTGCATGAGATGTATAGTTGAAGGGGAAGGGTATGACCCATGATACCAGGATGATGGAGCCGAGTTGTTTCTCCGCCATTAGCACATTGAGAAGCACCAACACAAGCATGACTGACCTTGATAAGACCCTCCCTCCTGGCTCTGATTGGTTGTTTCTGACTAGGAGCGGTGAATTTCTGCAGATGGCTGTAGGACCACAGGTTAATTTGTTTTCCGCAGAAACAAGAGATTATCTGTCTCTTGTTTTACTGTCTTGACAAACAGTTTTAACAAATTTATTTTAAAAACCTATCGTTTATAAAAGTTTGCACACTGTAGCTTTAGTTGGTGGGGGGAAAAAATAACATGAAAACATAAGCATTCTTCCTAGTGATATTCATTCATTTATCAGCAGGTCACATTAACCCAGACCCATAAAGAGGAATTTAAACTATTGGCTATTGTCACGTTGAACGTATTAACAAAGAAGTTGTAAAAGGAAAAAAAAAACCCGACAAATTTCATGTAATTAGGCAGTCTGAGCCTGCTTTCTGCCCATTAGAATGATCATGCACAAAGTTGTGGAGTGTTGTCGCAATCCCTCTCGGTTCACTGACTTTAAATCATCAGGGATCAGGGAAGGAGGAACGGCCGTTAATTAGCTTCTTTGCGCAGTTAGAGAAGAAGTAGGGAAAGAACATGAAGTTGGCTTCATAATTACCAATATGGTATTTAGTTTGGCAGCGGGTGAAACCCAGGCTACCCGCCAAACAAGAGGAAGAATGGTAAAACAAACCGAGTAGAGGTACCTCGATACGAGTGTGGTAGTGAGGTAATTTCACTAAATATTTTTGCTGCAGAAATTAAACAGCAATTGGCAAGCAATGCAATCATGTGGAAAAAAATAAATATATAGCTGCGCCTTTATATCTCATATGACTTAATATTTTGTGTACAACACATCTAGCTTCTCAAAACTCATCCTGCAACATTTGTGTGCTAAAACATTAATCAGAGTCTGAGAATATTTATTTTTGTTTGTTTAATGAGGCAGAGGGGGGTTATGATGCTTTGTTTTTTATATACATATAAAAAAAGAAATGATGTGTCTTTAGGTTAATATTTCTGTTCATTTTGAAATTACGTCAGAGTACAAAACAAAGTATATAAAAAAAACACAACAACAAAAAAATAAACACTGCTGAAGTTTGATACTTGACTTGGAACAAGTTTTTAGTTTTTACCACTCTCTCACTTTTTCTTGCTAGGGAATTAAAACTATAATATAGTGTTTAAGTTGACAGCGTTTTTGTTGGGGGGCTACATTTCCTGAACTGCAACTCATTGAAAGAAGAAAAACGCTGCTGTGTCTTATTTACAGGCACGTTTTGCTAAGTTTTAATCTATGGATAAAAATGTTTCCTTTCAATACAATATATTGTAACAAGTAAAATGCAATCCAGCATATTTTACCACTCTTTTCCTTATTATTGGCCAAAATTTATATATTATTTTTTTTATTTTTGCGTGATTTTCTGAAGAGGCGTCATTCTCTATGCTATGATGTTGGGTGCCATGCAAATTTGCAACATAATACACATCTGTTACCGTTACCTGCCTTCAGACATAAATGTCCATTATTAACCTTGAGTCTAGTTTCAAATGTCGTCTCTGTGCAAACTTTTTAGTCCCCTTTTTATTTATTTAATTTTAGCTGCGCCGGTGTCGTCACTGTCAGCAAATTTTAAAAGCGTCTTGTAGTGAAGGGGGCACACACATGTGAAGTTAACAATTTACTTAAAAGCTGTCGTGCTCAAACAAACATAAATAAATAAATAAATAAATAAATAAATAAAATTTTTTTTAAAAAAGCAGCGCGTGTTCCAATATTTAAACTGTTTCCGCGCGACTCAAACCCAAACGGAGCAAGTTAGCATAACCTGGACAGCAAACATCTGACGTTACGACAGTTGGATCTCTCTCAACCTTTCCCTCGCTGTTACAAACCCAATTTGGACTTGACAAAGTTGCTAAGATGCTTTCTGGCGTTTCAACACGAGCCCTTATAAAATTCGCGCGCGTCAACACGCAGTTAGTTCCACTTACCGACTCTCCCTCAGAGGAAACTGCCGGTTTCTCAAAGTCGAGCCATCAAACACAAACTCTTGCAGCAAACGGACAATACGCTCACGCACACCTCACTCACAGAAACTCACGGCACAGCCCAGCAGCTGCGAAGTCCTCAACCACTCTGTCAAACTCACAGCAACTACGCAGCACCTGTTACCGGGCAGGACCTTCAAAATAAAGTTTTTTTTTGTTTGTTTGTTTTTACGTTTGTCATAAAACATTTAAAAATCTGTAACCAAAAACAGACTATTGATCACAAAATCCTCGTGATTTCATTTTTTTACATACTGCAATAAAAACCTGCAGCAAAATGTCTTTGACACAAATTAACATAGGAATAATCACTAGAATTGACTTTGAATCGGTATCAAATGATATCAAATGATATCGGTTATAACAATTTCCCTTTGAGATAAAGAAATCGTTTTTGAATTGAAGTGCATTGAATTAAACTGACTTAACAAACAACAACAATAAACAGAAGCCGACCCTTCTTGGAATAAATCAGTATAATCGGCCAAAGTTTGAATTTACAGGGTTGACTGATGTGTTTTTATACGTAAAATGAGGAAAGTTCTTCATTTTAATGCATTTAATGAATAAAAGAAAAATATATTTTGTATCTGACCTTTTGATGACTGATCAGAGTCAAGCAAGAGACAAAAGATCCTGACCACCATTAAACCTACATTACAGAAATTAGTAGCTTCGTGCGCCGTCTTCTATCCACTATTGGTCTCTAACTGAAAATGTGTTACTGGATTCAATGATTTAAATGAACTTTATTTTGGTGAGAAACTACTCTAGTTAGGAATTTTCTTTCCGCAAAAAAAAATGTGTTCATGTGTGTATCTATTTTTCAGCTTTCCAGGACAATCTGAATTCACTAAATATGGTTAATTATGAAATGCAGGTTATTTTATAGGTATGTTATAGTTATTAATATTAACACTATTATTTTACCAGGCTTTTATGTCAGGATTTTATTGATTCTTATGTTTGTTTTATTCTTTGTATAATTTTATCACACAGCGCTTTGTGATTTCATGATTTTATGAATAAACATTACATTCTTACTTACTAGAGTACAGTCACTTACACAGTTTGCAATCTTTGTCGCAGAAGTCCAATTAATTCATTTTATAGAACTTTTATTTTGAAGACTATCAGTGTTCCTGTTGGACTCTGTAGTCTGCCTCGCTTGACTCACTGACTTCCCTCTTCAGCCTGATTGTAGCTCCATATGGTCAGACAAACAGGATGTACCTACTTAACAATAAAAGAAATGCATTTATTTTAACTTTCAGTCTACTTTCTGAAATGTCTCCAGTTTTGCTTTTCTCATTTGTCTGACTGTTTTGGGTCGCTCAGTGAGGTAATCTATTTTGTGCGCCTGCAGAAACACTTTTCAAGGCTTTTCCTGCTAAGCTTGGGTAAAGCGGCCAATCAATCCCCAGTGTGCTTCTAATGGCCACATATGTTGACCACTAAAACAACAAGAACAAAAAACAAACCTCCACAAACATTCAGTTTAAAAGATACTCCCTATCTTTGACTCTGGCCCTTTAAGGGCCTTGTAAAATGCAAACTGCTTCAAGGCAACGGATGATTTGTTGTGAAAAAGGCCTCACTATCTGAAAGTTTCCAGTCAGATAGAAGTTGCTGTGTTAGACTGACTCATCACCTGAGCTGTTTGCCTCCTTTGAATAGTCTCCACAGCAGCGGATTTTAAGAGTACGTTGCCAAGGGAAACTGACCAATAGCAAACAAATGATCCCCTACCGCAGTCAGAATAGCTGATGTGCTTGAAGTGAACATGAAACTGAAGCAGCCATATGGGAAACACACACAGAGAGAGACAGACAGAGAGAGAGAGAGAGGAGGACAACCATCCTGACATGATGTTCTAAGTTATGCAGCATTGTGGTTGCAAATTTATTCTGCCTCTTGGTGCCTGCTGGTTGTCAGTCATGAAAGAAAAATTAGTTCTTTGTTGTGAAAAAGAAGGAACGCCACACACGACGTTCTGATTGCCGCTGCGTGTTCTGAATGAAACAAGAGCAATGCTGTTGGACGGAGCATTCTTCAGATACCAGGAGTCAGATATGAAAAGCTGTAAATCAGATGCACAGAAGCCGGGCTGGGTCCGGTTCGGGTCGGGTCGGGTCGGGCCGGGCCGGGCCGGGCCGGGCCCTCTGCACTTTCTGCTGGGTCAGGTGATTTATGACTTACAGCGCCTTGCAAAAATAATCACACCCCATGAGCTTTTTCCACATTTATTTATTTTCATGTTTACGTGACACACTCCAGTGTTTTGTTTGAATTTATGTTAGGTGTGAATGCAGCACTGTACAGAACTGTGACATGAAGGAACAAACATGAATATTGTTTCTTTTTGTAACACAAAAATAATGTTCTGAAGTCATCTCTATTCAGCCTGTCAGCTACTGGGTGTGTTTCCAGGGCCCCGTTTTTTTTTCATTAATATAAACAATACTAAAATGTTGAAATACAAAAGTATTTTAATATTTGAAGTTATATATTTTTTTGGAACAACGTGGTCAAGGGACCATAGAAATTCATAGAACATAGAAATTTATACCATTTGATGTATAGGACTGCATACAGATAGGGCACCAAAACAGGCTGCAGCGCAGGGGCCCACATAATTCTTACTCCGGCCCTGTCCATATGTTCTGTATCATTGGTTACTTACCAATCATTGTGTGTTGTTTCATGTGAACTCCAGGATGGCACTAAGAAAAAGGTTCAACTGGATGCAACTAAGAGAAAGAAAAAAACCAGAAATGTGATTAAATACAATTTTATTTTATTTTATTTTAAAACCTGGCTTCCAGTATTACTAGTAATCTGAGTGGAATACTTTTTTAATAACTGCCCAGTAGTATTTTTCTGATGTTGTTCATTTGTCCTTGCCGCATTTTGTTTTTGTTTTCCTATATGTTTTACCTTTAAGTGAATATTAATGTTACCTCAACTTGCTACTGCGATAGCAGAATTTCCTCACTTTGGGACAATAAAGAATATTTCTATTCTGAATGGACTGGTTTTGATTAATAATTTACTGACTTGTGATTCATCTTTGCTGCGTACAAAGAGGATCGAATAGAAGATTCACATGAATATTTTCAACTGAAACTGACTTTCAGTCCCGGTCACATGCTGACTCGACTCGTATTTTCATTCAAATTTATTTCTGAAGAATCAATAAATTTGGAAGAGCCTCTGGAAATGTTTGACAACCAGCTCATTATGTCAGCGGTTGGATGAAGGATGTAGAATGGGGAGCAACCTTTTGCTATTCTTAGTTCTGTTTTTCCTGAGGATGTTGCTAAGAAAAACCCCACAGGGTCGTAAGGAGCCTGAAGAGTTCCTCCACTTCAGTGACTGGAGGTGTAGTCTGATGCCGATGTTTGGGTTTGCTCAGGAAATGGACTTCTACATTATTCTCAGTATGCTAAATATCCACAAACATATGAACCTGTGGTTCTGAAACAGTTGGAGTGAGCCAAGCTTTAAATCACATTTTAATATGCCATAGAATTATGAGAATCGCCAGACCTCATCCTTTACTGGCTTAAGTCACCCCCCCCCCCCCCCACCCCCCCACCCCACGCTTTACTGCCACTGCAGCGTCCAAACCGTGACACTTTCATTTTTTACTGCCGCTCTTTCTCAGAGCTGGAGCTGAATCCCACGGTTCTTGTTTACATAGCCTAGCTTGGTTTGACTCTCACTGGCTCTCCAGGACGACGGGTCCAAGGTGTTCACACACACACACACACATGCTAACCCCCCCCCCCCAACCCCCCCACACACACAAATATGTTTGCGTGGCTATCTTTGTGAGGACTTTCCATTGACTTCCATTAATTTCTATAGCCTAAACCTTACCCTTATCTTAACCCTAACCCTATCCAAAACTCAATTCATACCTTAGTTCCAAATCTGACCCCTGACCCAAAAACAGCGTTTCCCCTTGAGGGAACAGACTTCGGTCCCCACAAGGAACAGTGGGTCCCCACAACGTAGCATGTGCCAGGAAAATGGTCCCCACAAGGTATTACAAACAAATGCACCCACCCACACACACACACACCACACACACAAGGAGTGTTGCACCTTTCC
Organism: Xiphophorus maculatus; assembly: GCF_002775205.1. Classification (NCBI taxonomy): domain Eukaryota; kingdom Metazoa; phylum Chordata; class Actinopteri; order Cyprinodontiformes; family Poeciliidae; genus Xiphophorus; species Xiphophorus maculatus. The sequence goes on along the minus strand of NC_036463.1, from coordinate 20,804,814 downwards.
AAAGTATTCCTACCCCATGAGCTATTTCCCATTCTGTCTTATTAGAACCACAAACGCCAATGCATTTCACTGGCAAATGATGAGGCAGACCGGCACACAGTGGTGAGTTGTTAAGTGGAATAAGAATACATGATATTTAAAAATGTGTACACTTTGAAGTTTGAACAAGCTCACTTGAAGTTAGTTTTAAAAAAAGACTTAGTGAGATCAAACTGTTAACAAAATTGAGATTTTGTAGACATAACGATATGATTTCAGCAGGTTGTAAATTATTATTACTGTGTTCAGTTAATAAATGTTTACAAGTGAAATACAGCTCTGGAAAACGTTAAGAGGGCACTCAGAATGATCAGCTTCTCTGATTTGGCTCTTTTTAGGTTTATGTTTGAGTAAAATGAACATTATTCCTTTATTATATGAACTACTGACAACATGTTTCCAAAATTCCCAGCAAAAATTTTGTATTTATTTGCAGAAAATGAGAAATGGTCAAAATAACAAAAAATATGCAGTGCTTTCAGCTTTCAGACCTCAAGTAATACAACGAAAACAAGTTTATGTTCATTTAGAAACAACAGTACTAATATTTGAATTCAGGAAGAGTTCAGAAATCAATATTTGGTGTTTTTCTATGGGGTTCAGTGGAGTGGGCTCTTTGTTTTTTCCAGTGCTCTGTATGAACTAAGAAATGCAGACAATGTCAAATTTCTTGGTTGGAGATGGATCTGGAAGTTACTCCTTAAAATGTTGTAAAAGCAAATTCAAATAAGCTAGAAATGTTCTCAAAAATTCATTAAAACATATTTTTTTCTCCAACAGATTTTATTTTCGTATATTCAGGTTTACATTAGAAGTTGTGTCTTATTCCCTCTGCAGAGGACGCATCGTGAATCTGCTCTCACCATCAGTTTTCGGCCTAAAAAACACAGGAAAACACTGACAGACTTTCACACTTACCTAATGTTGGAATCCAAACCTGCCGATTTCATACGAACCCCCCAAAAGTCACAAAGCTGGAGAGCAGGTAGAGATCACACACTAACACACAGATAACTGCACCTCAGGTCAGGCAGGAAACTGATACACTGTTTTAGTTTGCTTGTTTGTTTTCAAGGAAGTTGGTCATTCAAATGACCTAAAAAAAGGTTACTTTGACTATATGATCCCTACTTTGCATGTTACTTTTTGATACTTCACACATTAGACACACTGACCTGTGTGTACAGGAGGCTCTGACCAGCGGCTATGCCGGGTTTGTGTGCCCCAAATGAGTGTACATTCTTGAACTGACCCCATTATGCCTCTCCTCAGCTCCAGGACTAGCATTAGCTGCAGTAATGAGGTCAAAGCTAGCACGCTAACAAAACCTCTTTCATTCACTCCTGCTCTGGGCTGCTGGCCAGACCGGACTCCATTTTGTTTGCTTGTAACCATGCTAACGCATCGCTGGGGAATTGAGTTAGTCTTTGTGTTTTGTTGCTGTTACAAGTTTACCATGTTTTTAATGAAAAAAGCATGATCATCCCTTGAAATTTTATTGTATGACAATAAACTTCAATGTTCTTATGTCTTGATTTCATATTCTGTTCCGTTACAAAATTTCCAAAAGCTCTAATTAGCTTTTTTTCTACTGTTTGTGTTTGTGTGATGCTATTGCTAAGGAGGCTAGCATTTCCGATGACTCTCAGGGTTAAAGGGTCCCGTCGTCCATGTGCTTAATAAAGGTTTTGATCTCCTTCGATGCCACCTGCTACCAACATGTAGAAATGGTGAGAATGCATTTCGAAAGCTGGGAATTTACAACGTTCTACAGATCTTGTTTTAATCACAGTGGATGGAAGAGATTGCTTAATTAGAGGCTGTTCCAGGCCAATAAAACACTCTGATGATTGTACTTGTGGATGTCAGAGAGGCTGATTGTAGAGTGGTTGAGTAGATTTGAACTTTGTCGTCCAGCTTTCTTTGCTTGTTCTTCATGAGATGAAGGCTACGTTTTCAGGACTACATTTTCCACCGCATTCATTTTTTTGTCATTTTGTACATTTAGTCAAACTCAGAATAACAGACTCTGGCTAACTTTTATATGTGCCAGTGTTTAATACTGTACTGTTTAATACATTACAGTAAAAAAAAGAAGAAAAAAAAAGTATTTGCCTCCTTAGAGATTATGTTTTTGCTTCTGTTTCTCCAACATAAATGTTTCAGATCATCAAACAAGTTTTAATACTAAATGAAAATAACCGGAGGGGGGAAAATGCAATTTCTAAATGACTCTTCTAGGCTGAATTATAAAAAAATAGAATCACTAAGAAGAACTGAACTAAAGTAAAGTAGAAGGAAAAGATTTCTCCACTTTAGATCCTTACACATCTCTACTTAAGACAAGGCCTTTTCCACAGGGGTGAAATACACAGATTTTACATTAATAAGAGAAATAAGGGTTCTTCTGTTCATGTAGAAAAAAATGACATCAGAACTCACACAACAGTCCAATAAACATTGTTTCAAGTAAACTATAATGTCTCCATCTATTCAGTCTTCTGCCCAAGAAAGGCTCCTAATTCATAAATGATGTTTTTGCATTCAGCAGAATGAAAAGGATCCTACAGCTGCTTCAATTCAATTCCACACTGACCCCATAAATCTGCAGCACATGCGATTGGATTTTACAAGTGTGTGCTTTCAGTGGCGTCTAGTCACAACTCCGGCTGCCTCCAGTGACACCTAAACGTTAGCTTGTAGTTAAAGTGTCCGATTAAAAGGTTAGAAATATTTAAAAAAGGGGGGATTCACCGGGGAACTATTGCTCCATCTTTAAATATGTACCTTTACAAGAATGCACTTGTAAATTGCAATCTTTTTTTAAAAACAGTGTCTTCTGTTAAGCACTCACAACTGAATTGATACATAATCCCAATAAAATGCTTTGAAATTTTTGAATTCTGCACCTAGAAAGGAGACAAAATATGAAACAAAAAGCCCCAAACTTCTATTGTAAGCAATAAGAACTAAACTAAAACAAAGCAATGTTTAACTTAAAATAACGAATAAAAACTGTCAAAAAAAAAACAAAACAAAAAGTCACACTAAATAAAAATGAATATATATATAATCACCCTGGTTTGCAGCATTCAACTCACGAGAGCAAACAAAACTGAAAAGTCAAAGCAACAGAATGACTGGTGGGCGGATTGATGTTTCTGTTCTGAATTTGGGATGACAGTTTGCGTTGTGGTAAGATCACAAGTTTCCTCACAAATGTAATTAATTTACGACAGACTAATGAACTTCAACATTGCCATTCGGGGGCTGGTGAAGCAGCACAGAGAGAAGAATATAGAGAAACCACGTATAAGAGCAGCGTCCTGCGTTTGTCACTGACGAGTTTCTTGTTCTGTTTTTCCAGGATCAGCCAGAAGCGCGTCGAAGCCAGCGAGCGAAACATCCCCATCTGCAAGCGATTATCGTGGAGTTGCAACAAGCCGCTGGAGACGGTTTGGACGCGGGACAGAAAGCGTGACGTAACGCAAACGTTTTCACCAAGGTCACGCTGCGTGAAGAGTCCCGCTCCCTCGTGAAGCGACTGAAGCAGAACAACCACTTTTTGCTGTTGAAAAATATCTTTGGCAAATAAATGAACAAAACACTGGTGACAAAGGAGAAAAATACATAAATAAATAAATAATAATGATAAAAAAGATTTCTTCCCCTTTTGGCTTCAAAGAAAGTATTTTGGAGTAATATGAAGCAGCTGGATGCATTTTCAGCTGCGCATGTTGCCATTGGCTGCATGGGATAAATTAGCCATGCCAAGTAAAAACTTCACAACTCTTAAGTATTTACACACTTATGTTTCCATTCACAATGTGAACGGCATATGAAATATATTTTTACAAACAGAGGCTTAATAATTTACAGAAAACAGTGTTGGTAAATCTTGCTGAGGAAGGAACGTTGGAAATCTTCACTCACCGGAAACTTAGGTACCTCCAAGGTACCTAAGTTGGACCTTCTTTATAGATTCAATAAGGTTCTGGAAACATTTCTCAGAGAGTCTGGTACAAAGTGTTCCAGGAAAAATCACCCACACCATAGCACCAACACCATCAGCATGAACGGTTGATACGAGGCAGAAGGGATCCATGCTTTCATGTTGTTGACGCCAAATTCTGACCCCACCATCTGAATGTCGCAGCAGAAATTGAGACTCATCAGACCAGACAACATTTTAAATTCTTCCATTGTCCAGTTTTGGTGAGCATGTGCCACCATTATACCACCAACACTGTAATGAGTAAAAGTTATGAGAAAACTTTCCACAGTATTACCAGTTTTTGGACATCATTTACATCCTTCCTTTATAGAAAGTTCTGCAATGGCCAGGATCAAACCCGGGTCAACTGCTTGGAAGGCAGCTATGCCACCATCGCTGTAATAAGTAAAAATTTTGAGACAATTTTCCACAGTATTACCAGATTTAGAGGAAAAAACAACAACATTTACATGCTTCCTTTATAAGAGAAAGTTCTGCGATGGCCAGGAATCGAACTAGGGTCAACTGCTTGGCAAGCAGCTATGCTGACCACTATACCACCATCGCTGTAGTAAGTTAAAATTATGAGAAACTTTTCCACACTATTACCAGCTTTAGAAAAAAAATAGACAACATATACATCCATCCTTTATAAAATGGAGAAAGTTCTGCGATGGCCAGGAATAGAACCCGGGTCAACTGCTTGGCAAGCAGCTATGCTGACCACTGTACCACCATCGCTGTAATAAGTTAAGATTATGAGAAAATTTTCCACAGTATTACCAAATTCAGAGGAAAAATGGACAACAAAACATCCTTAATTCTATAGAGAAAGTTCTGCGACGGCAGGGAATCGAACCCGGGTCAACTGCTTGGGAAGTAGCTATGCTGACCACTATACCACCATTGCTGTAAGAAGCTCAAGTCATGAGAAAATTTTCCACAGAATTACCAGATTTAGAGGAAAAAACAACAACATATACTTACATCCTTTCTTTGAGAAAGTTCTGCGATGGCCGGGAATCGAACCCGGGTCAACTGCTTGGCAAGCAGCTATGCTGACCACTATACCACCATCGCTGTAATAACTTAAAATTATGAGAAAATTTTCCACACAATTACCAGTTTTTGAACATAAATAAACAACATATACATCCTTCCTTTATTCTACAGAGAAAGTTCTGCGATGGCCGGGAATCGAACACGGGTCAACTGCTTGGAAGGCAGCCATGCTGACCACTATACCACCATCACTGTCAGAAGCTAAAGTCTAAATTATGAGAAACTTTTCCACAGTATTACCAGATTTAGAGGAAAAATAGAAAACATACTGTACACATCCTTCCTTTATAGAATGTTTTGCGATGGCCGGGAATCGAACCCAGGTCAACTGCTTGGCAAGCAGCTATGCTGACTACTATACCACCATCGCCATATTAATTGTAAATTATGAGAAAATTTTCCACAGTACTACCGGATTTAGAGGAAAACTAGAAAACATATTGTACACATCCTTCCTTTATAAAATAGAGAATGTTTTGTGATAGCCAGGAATCGAACCCAGATCAACTGCTTAGCAAGTAGCTATGCTTACCACTATGCCACCATCGCTGTAATAAGTTAAAATTATGAGAAAATTTTCCACACTATTACCAGATTTAGAGGAAAAATAGACAACATCTACATCCTTCCTTTAAAAAATTGAGAAAGTTCTGCGATGGCAGGGAATCGAACCCGGGTCAACTGCTTGGAAGGCAGCTATGCTGACCACTATACCACCATCGCTGTAACAGGTCAACATTATGAGAAACTTTTCCACAGTATTACCAGATTTAGAGGAAAAATAGACAACATATACATCCATCCTTTACAAAATAGAGAAAGTTCTGCGATGGCCGGGAATCGAACCCGGGACAACTGCTTGGCAAGCAGCTATGCTGACCAATATACCACCATCGCTGTAATAATATAAAATTATGAGAAAATTTTCCACACTATTACCAGATTTTGAACATAAATAGAGAACATATACATCCTTCCTTTATTCTATAGAGAAAGTTCTGCGATGGCCGGGAATCGAACCCGGGTCAACTGCTTGGAAGGCAGCTATGCTGACCACTATACCACCATCGCTGTAATAACTTAAATTTATGAGAAAATTTTCCAAAGTATTACCAGATTTAGAGGAAAAATAGACAACATATACATCCTTCCTTTATAAAGTGGAGAACGTTCTGCGATGGCCGGGAATCGAACCCGGGTCAACTGCTTGGCAAGCAGCTATGCTGACCACTATACCACCATCACTGTAATAACTTAAAACTATGAGACAATTTTCCACAGTATTACCAGATTTAGAGGAAAAATAGACAACTCAATGGGTACATCGTTCCTGTATTAGAGAAAGTTCTGCGATGGCCGGGAATCGAACACGGGTCAACTGCTTGGAAGGCAGCTATGCTGACCACTATACCACCATCGCTGTAAGAAGCTGAAGTCTAAATTATGAGAAACTTTTCCACAGTATTACCAGATTTAGAGGAAAAATAGAAAACATACTGTATACGTCCTTCCTTTATAAAATGGATTAAGTTCAGCGATGGCCGGGAATCGAACCCGGGTCAACTGCTTGGCAAGCAGCTATGCTGACCACTATACCACCATCGCTGTAATAATATAAAATTATGAGAAAATTTTCCACACTATTACCAGTTTTTGAACATAAATAGAGAACATATACATCCTTCCTTTATTCTATAGAGAAAGTTCTGCGATGGCCGGGAATCGAACCCGGGTCAACTGCTTGGAAGGCAGCTTTGCTGACCACTATACCACCATCGCTGTAAGAAGTCAAAACTATGAGACAATTTTCCACAGTATTACCAGATTTAGAGGAAAAATAGACAACATATACATCCATCCTTTACAAAATAGAGAAAGTTCTGCGATGGCCGGGAATCGAACCCGGGTCAACTGCTTGGCAAGCACCTATGCTGACCACTATACCACCACCGCTGTACTAAGATAAAATTATGAGAAAATTTTCCACACTATTACCAGATTTAGAGGAAAAATAGACAACAAAACATCCTTAATTCTATAGAGAAAGTTCTGCGACGGCAGGGAATCGAACCCGGGTCAACTGCTTGGGAAGTAGCTATGCTGACCACTATACCACCATTGCTGTAAGAAGCTCAAGTCATGAGAAAATTTTCCACAGAATTACCAGATTTAGAGGAAAAAACAACAACATATACTTACATCCTTTCTTTGAGAAAGTTCTGCGATGGCCGGGAATCGAACCCGGGTCAACTGCTTGGCAAGCAGCTATGCTGACCACTATACCACCATCGCTGTAATAACTTAAAATTATGAGAAAATTTTCCACACAATTACCAGTTTTTGAACATAAATAAACAACATATACATCCTTCCTTTATTCTACAGAGAAAGTTCTGCGATGGCCGGGAATCGAACACGGGTCAACTGCTTGGAAGGCAGCCATGCTGACCACTATACCACCATCACTGTCAGAAGCTAAAGTCTAAATTATGAGAAACTTTTCCACAGTATTACCAGATTTAGAGGAAAAATAGAAAACATACTGTACACATCCTTCCTTTATAGAATGTTTTGCGATGGCCGGGAATCGAACCCAGGTCAACTGCTTGGCAAGCAGCTATGCTGACTACTATACCACCATCGCCATATTAATTGTAAATTATGAGAAAATTTTCCACAGTACTACCGGATTTAGAGGAAAACTAGAAAACATATTGTACACATCCTTCCTTTATAAAATAGAGAATGTTTTGTGATAGCCAGGAATCGAACCCAGATCAACTGCTTAGCAAGTAGCTATGCTTACCACTATGCCACCATCGCTGTAATAAGTTAAAATTATGAGAAAATTTTCCACACTATTACCAGATTTAGAGGAAAAATAGACAACATCTACATCCTTCCTTTAAAAAATTGAGAAAGTTCTGCGATGGCAGGGAATCGAACCCGGGTCAACTGCTTGGAAGGCAGCTATGCTGACCACTATACCACCATCGCTGTAACAGGTCAACATTATGAGAAACTTTTCCACAGTATTACCAGATTTAGAGGAAAAATAGACAACATATACATCCATCCTTTACAAAATAGAGAAAGTTCTGCGATGGCCGGGAATCGAACCCGGGACAACTGCTTGGCAAGCAGCTATGCTGACCAATATACCACCATCGCTGTAATAATATAAAATTATGAGAAAATTTTCCACACTATTACCAGATTTTGAACATAAATAGAGAACATATACATCCTTCCTTTATTCTATAGAGAAAGTTCTGCGATGGCCGGGAATCGAACCCGGGTCAACTGCTTGGAAGGCAGCTATGCTGACCACTATACCACCATCGCTGTAATAACTTAAATTTATGAGAAAATTTTCCAAAGTATTACCAGATTTAGAGGAAAAATAGACAACATATACATCCTTCCTTTATAAAGTGGAGAACGTTCTGCGATGGCCGGGAATCGAACCCGGGTCAACTGCTTGGCAAGCAGCTATGCTGACCACTATACCACCATCACTGTAATAACTTAAAACTATGAGACAATTTTCCACAGTATTACCAGATTTAGAGGAAAAATAGACAACTCAATGGGTACATCGTTCCTGTATTAGAGAAAGTTCTGCGATGGCCGGGAATCGAACACGGGTCAACTGCTTGGAAGGCAGCTATGCTGACCACTATACCACCATCGCTGTAAGAAGCTGAAGTCTAAATTATGAGAAACTTTTCCACAGTATTACCAGATTTAGAGGAAAAATAGAAAACATACTGTATACGTCCTTCCTTTATAAAATGGATTAAGTTCAGCGATGGCCGGGAATCGAACCCGGGTCAACTGCTTGGCAAGCAGCTATGCTGACCACTATACCACCATCGCTGTAATAATATAAAATTATGAGAAAATTTTCCACACTATTACCAGTTTTTGAACATAAATAGAGAACATATACATCCTTCCTTTATTCTATAGAGAAAGTTCTGCGATGGCCGGGAATCGAACCCGGGTCAACTGCTTGGAAGGCAGCTTTGCTGACCACTATACCACCATCGCTGTAAGAAGTCAAAACTATGAGACAATTTTCCACAGTATTACCAGATTTAGAGGAAAAATAGACAACATATACATCCATCCTTTACAAAATAGAGAAAGTTCTGCGATGGCCGGGAATCGAACCCGGGTCAACTGCTTGGCAAGCAGCTATGCTGACCACTATACCACCATCGCTGTAATAAGTTAAAATTATGAGAAAATTTTCCACACTATTACGAGTTTTTGAACATAAATAGACAACATATACATCCTTCCTTTATTCTATAGAGAAAGTTCTGCGATGGCCGGGAATCGAACCCGGGTCAATTGCTTGGAAGGCAGCTATGCTGACCACTATACGATAATCGCTGTAATAAGATAAAATTATGAGACAATTTTCCACACTATTACGAATTTTTGAACATAAATAGACAACATATACATCCTTCCTTTATTCTATAGAGAAAGTTCTGCGATGGCCGGGAATCGAACCCGGGTCAACTGCTTGGAAGGCAGCTATGCTTACCACTATACCACCATCGCTGTAAGAAGCTAAAGCCTAAATTATGAGAAACTTTTCCACAGTATTACCAGATTTAGAGGAAAAATAGAAAACATACTGTATACATCGTTCCTGTATTAGAGAAAGTTCTGCGATGGCCGGGAATCGAACCCGGGTCAACTGCTTGGAAGGCAGGTATGCTGACCACTATACCACCATCACTGTAACAGGTCATCATTGTGAGAAACTTTTCCACAGTATTACCAGATTTAGAGGAAAAATAGACAACATATACATCCATCCTTTACAAAATAGAGAAAGTTCTGCGATGGCCGGGAATCGAACCCGGGTCAACTGCTTGGCAAGCAGCTATGCTGACCACTATACCACCATCGCTGTAATAAGTTAAAATTATGAGAACATTTTCCACACTATTACCAGTTTTTGAACATAAATAGACAACATTTACATCCTTCCTTTATTCTATAGAGAAAGTTCTGCGATGGCCGGGAATCGAACCCGGGTCAACTGCTTGGCAAGCAGCTATGCTGACCACTATACCACCATCGCTGTAACATGTCTAAATTATGAGAAACTTTTCCACAGTATTACCAGATTTAGAGGAAAAATAGACAACATATACATCCATCCTTTACAAAATAGAGAAAGTTCTGCGATGGCCGGGAATCGAACCCGGGTCAACTGCTTGGCAAGCACCTATGCTGACCACTATACCACCACCGCTGTTCTAAGATAAAATTATGAGAAAATTTTCCACACTATTACCAGATTTAGAGGAAAAATAGACAACATATACATCCTTCCTTTTTTCTATAGAGAAAGTTCTGCGATGGCCGGGAATCGAACCAGGGTCAACTGCTTGGAAGGCAGCTATGCTGACCACTATACCACCATCGCTGTAAGAAGCTAAAGCCTAAATTATGAGAAACTTTTCCACAGTATTACCAGATTTAGAGGAAAAATAGAAAACATACTGTATACATCGTTCCTGTATTAGAGAAAGTTCTGCGATGGCCGGGAATTGAACCCGGGTCAACTGCTTGGAAGGCAGGTATGCTGACCACTATACCACCATCACTGTAACAGGTCATCATTATGAGAAAATTTTCCACACTATTACGAGTTTTTGAACATAAATAGACAACATATACATCCTTCCTTTATTCTATAGAGAAAGTTCTGCGATGGCCACGAATCGAACCCGGGTCAATTGCTTGGAAGGCAGCTATGCTGACCACTATACGATAATCGCTGTAATAAGATAAAATTACGAGACAATTTTCCACACTATTACGAATTTTTGAACATAAATAGACAACATATACATCCTTCCTTTATTCTATAGAGAAAGTTCTGCGATGGCCGGGAATCGAACCCAGGTCAATTGCTTGGAAGGCAGCTATGCTGACCACTATACGATAATCGCTGTAATAAGATAAAATTATGAGACAATTTTCCACACTATTACGAATTTTTGAACATAAATAGACAACATATACATCCTTCCTTTATTCTATAGAGAAAGCTCTGCGATGGCCGGGAATCGAACCCGGGTCAACTGCTTGGAAGGCAGCTATGCTTACCACTATACCACCATCGCTGTAAGAAGCTAAAGCCTAAATTATGAGAAACTTTTCCACAGTATTACCAGATTTAGAGGAAAAATAGAAAACATACTGTATACATCGTTCCTGTATTAGAGAAAGTTCTGCGATGGCCGGGAATCGAACCCGGGTCAACTGCTTGGAAGGCAGGTATGCTGACCACTATACCACCATCACTGTAACAGGTCATCATTATGAGAAACTTTTCCACAGTATTACCAGATTTAGAGGAAAAATAGACAACATATACATCCATCCTTTACAAAATAGAGAAAGTTCTGCGATAGCCGGGAATCGAACCCGGGTCAACTGCTTGGCAAGCAGCTATGCTGACCACTATACCACCATCGCTGTAATAAGTTAAAATTATGAGAACATTTTCCACACTATTACCAGTTTTTGAACATAAATAGACAACATTTACATCCTTCCTTTATTCTATAGAGAAAGTTCTGCGATGGCCGGGAATCGAACCCGGGTCAACTGCTTGGCAAGCAGCTATGCTGACCACTATACCACCATCACTGTAACATGTCTACATTATGAGAAACTTTTCCACAGTATTACCAGATTTAGAGGAAAAATAGACAACATATACATCCATCCTTTACAAAATAGAGAAAGTTCTGCGATGGCCGGGAATCGAACCCGGGTCAACTGCTTGGCAAGCACCTATGCTGACCACTATACCACCACCGCTGTACTAAGATAAAATTATGAGAAAATTTTCCACACTATTACCAGATTTAGAGGAAAAATAGACAACATATACATCCTTCCTTTTTTCTATAGAGAAAGTTCTGCGATGGCCGGGAATCGAACCAGGGTCAACTGCTTGGAAGGCAGCTATGCTGACCACTATACCACCATCGCTGTAAGAAGCTAAAGCCTAAATTATGAGAAACTTTTCCACAGTATTACCAGATTTAGAGGAAAAATAGAAAACATACTGTATACATCGTTCCTGTATTAGAGAAAGTTCTGCGATGGCCGGGAATCGAACCCGGGTCAACTGCTTGGAAGGCAGGTATGCTGACCACTATACCACCATCACTGTAACAGGTCATCATTATGAGAAAATTTTCCACACTATTACGAGTTTTTGAACATAAATAGACAACATATACATCCTTCCTTTATTCTATAGAGAAAGTTCTGCGATGGCCACGAATCGAACCCGGGTCAATTGCTTGGAAGGCAGCTATGCTGACCACTATACGATAATCGCTGTAATAAGATAAAATTATGAGACAATTTTCCACACTATTACGAATTTTTGAACATAAATAGACAACATATACATCCTTCCTTTATTCTATAGAGAAAGTTCTGCGATGGCCGGGAATCGAACCCGGGTCAACTGCTTGGAAGGCAGCTATGCTTACCACTATACCACCATCGCTGTAAGAAGCTAAAGCCTAAATTATGAGAAACTTTTCCACAGTATTACCAGATTTAGAGGAAAAATAGAAAACATACTGTATACATCGTTCCTGTATTAGAGAAAGTTCTGCGATGGCCGGGAATCGAACCCGGGTCAACTGCTTGGAAGGCAGCTATGCTGACCACTATACCACCATCGCTGTAATAACTTAAATTTATGAGAAAATTTTCCAAAGTATTACCAGATTTAGAGGAAAAATAGACAACATATACATCCTTCCTTTATAAAGTGGAGAACGTTCTGCGATGGCCGGGAATCGAACCCGGGTCAACTGCTTGGCAAGCAGCTATGCTGACCACTATACCACCATCACTGTAATAACTTAAAACTATGAGACAATTTTCCACAGTATTACCAGATTTAGAGGAAAAATAGACAACTCAATGCGTACATCGTTCCTGTATTAGAGAAAGTTCTGCGATGGCCGGGAATCGAACACGGGTCAACTGCTTGGAAGGCAGCTATGCTGACCACTATACCACCATCGCTGTAAGAAGCTGAAGTCTAAATTATGAGAAACTTTTCCACAGTATTACCAGATTTAGAGGAAAAATAGAAAACATACTGTATACGTCCTTCCTTTATAAAATGGATTAAGTTCAGCGATGGCCGGGAATCGAACCCGGGTCAACTGCTTGGCAAGCAGCTATGCTGACCACTATACCACCATCGCTGTAATAATATAAAATTATGAGAAAATTTTCCACACTATTACCAGTTTTTGAACATAAATAGAGAACATATACATCCTTCCTTTATTCTATAGAGAAAGTTCTGCGATGGCCGGGAATCGAACCCGGGTCAACTGCTTGGAAGGCAGCTTTGCTGACCACTATACCACCATTGCTGTAAGAAGTCAAAACTATGAGACAATTTTCCACAGTATTACCAGATTTAGAGGAAAAATAGACAACATATACATCCATCCTTTACAAAATAGAGAAAGTTCTGCGATGGCCGGGAATCGAACCCGGGTCAACTGCTTGGCAAGCACCTATGCTGACCACTATACCACCACCGCTGTACTAAGATAAAATTATGAGAAAATTTTCCACACTATTACCAGATTTAGAGGAAAAATAGACAACATATACATCCTTCCTTTTTTCTATAGAGAAAGTTCTGCGATGGCCGGGAATCGAACCAGGGTCAACTGCTTGGAAGGCAGCTATGCTGACCAATATACCACCATCGCTGTAATAATATAAAATTATGAGAAAATTTTCCACACTATTACCAGTTTTTGAACATAAATAGAGAACATATACATCCTTCCTTTATTCTATAGAGAAAGTTCTGCGATGGCCAGGAATCAAACCCGGGTCAACTGCTTGGAAGGCAGCTATGCTGACCACTATACCACCATCGCTGTAATAACTTAAATTTATGAGAAAATTTTCCAAAGTATTACCAGATTTAGAGGAAAAATAGACAACATATACATCCTTCCTTTATAAAGTGGAGAACGTTCTGCGATGGCCGGGAATCGAACCCGGGTCAACTGCTTGGCAAGCAGCTATGCTGACCACTATACCACCATCACTGTAATAACTTAAAACTATGAGACAATTTTCCACAGTATTACCAGATTTAGAGGAAAAATAGACAACTCAATGCGTACATCGTTCCTGTATTAGAGAAAGTTCTGCGATGGCCGGGAATCGAACACGGGTCAACTGCTTGGAAGGCAGCTATGCTGACCACTATACCACCATCGCTGTAAGAAGCTGAAGTCTAAATTATGAGAAACTTTTCCACAGTATTACCAGATTTAGAGGAAAAATAGAAAACATACTGTATACGTCCTTCCTTTATAAAATGGATTAAGTTCAGCGATGGCCGGGAATCGAACCCGGGTCAACTGCTTGGCAAGCAGCTATGCTGACCACTATACCACCATCGCTGTAATAATATAAAATTATGAGAAAATTTTCCACACTATTACCAGTTTTTGAACATAAATAGAGAACATATACATCCTTCCTTTATTCTATAGAGAAAGTTCTGCGATGGCCGGGAATCGAACCCGGGTCAACTGCTTGGAAGGCAGCTTTGCTGACCACTATACCACCATTGCTGTAAGAAGTCAAAACTATGAGACAATTTTCCACAGTATTACCAGATTTAGAGGAAAAATAGACAACATATACATCCATCCTTTACAAAATAGAGAAAGTTCTGCGATGGCCGGGAATCGAACCCGGGTCAACTGCTTGGCAAGCACCTATGCTGACCACTATACCACCACCGCTGTACTAAGATAAAATTATGAGAAAATTTTCCACACTATTACCAGATTTAGAGGAAAAATAGACAACATATACATCCTTCCTTTTTTCTATAGAGAAAGTTCTGCGATGGCAGGGAATCGAACCAGGGTCAACTGCTTGGAAGGCAGCTATGCTGACCACTATACCACCATCACTGTAAGATGCCAAAGTCTAAATTATGAGAAACTTTTCCAACAGTATTACCAGATTTAGAGGAAAAATAGAAAACATATACATCCTTCCTTTATTCTATAGAGAAAGTTCTGCGATGGCCGGGAATCGAACCCGGGTAAACTGCTTGGCAAGCAGCTATGCTGACCACTATACCACCATCGCTGTAATAAGTTAAAATTATGAGAAAATTTTCCACACTATTACGAGTTTTTGAACATAAATAGACAACATATACATCCTTCCTTTATTCTATAGAGAAAGTTCTGCGATGGCCGGGAATCGAACCCGGGTCAATTGCTTGGAAGGCAGCTATGCTGACCACTATACGATAATCGCTGTAATAAGATAAAATTATGAGACAATTTTCCACACTATTACGAATTTTTGAACATAAATAGACAACATATACATCCTTCCTTTATTCTATAGAGAAAGTTCTGCGATGGCCGGGAATCGAACCCGGGTCAACTGCTTGGCAAGTAGCTATGCTGACCACTATACCACCATCGCTGTAAGAAGCTAAAGTCTAAATTATGAGAAACTTTTCCACAGTATTACCAGATTTAGAGGAAAAATAGAAAATATACTGTATACATCCTTCCTTTATAAAATAGAGAAAGTTCTGCGACGGCCGGGAATCGAACCCGGGTCAACTGCTTGGAAGGCAGCTATGCTGACCACTAAACCACCATCGCTGTAATAACTCAAAATCATGAGAAAATTTTCCACAATATTACCAGATTTAGAGGAAAAATAGACAACTCAATGCGTACATCGTTCCTGTATTAGAGAAAGTTCTGCGATGGCCGGGAATCGAACCCGGGTCAACTGCTTGGAAGGCAGCTATGCTGACCACTAAACCACCATCGCTGTAATAACTCAAAATCATGAGAAAATTTTCCACAATATTACCAGATTTAGAGGAAAAATAGACAACTCAATGCGTACATCGTTCCTGTATTAGAGAAAGTTCTGCGATGGCCGGGAATCGAACACGGGTCAACTGCTTGGAAGGCAGCTATGCTGACCACTATACCACCATCGCTGTAAGAAGCTGAAGTCTAAATTATGAGAAACTTTTCCACAGTATTACCAGATTTAGAGGAAAAATAGAAAACATACTGTATACGTCCTTCCTTTATAAAATGGAGAAAGTTCTGCGATGGCCAGGAATCGAACCCGGGTAAACTGCTTGGCAAGCAGCTATGCTGACCACTATACCACCATCGCTGTAATAACTTAAAATTATGAGAAAATTTTCCACAATATTACCAGATTTAGAGGAAAAATAGACAACTCAATGCGTACATCGTTCCTGTATTAGAGAAAGGTCTGCGATGGCCGGGAATCGAACACGGGTCAACTGCTTGGAAGGCAGCTATGCTGACCACTATACCACCATCGCTGTAAGAAGCTGAAGTCTAAATTATGAGAAACTTTTCCACAGTATTACCAGATTTAGAGGAAAAATAGAAAACATACTGTATACGTCCTTCCTTTATAAAATGGATTAAGTTCTGCGATGGCCGGGAATCGAACCCGGGTCAACTGCTTGGCAAGCAGCTATGCTGACCACTATACCACCATCGCTGTAATAAGTTAAAATTATGAGACAATTTTCCACACTATTACCAGTTTTTGAACATAAATAGACAACATATACATCCTTCCTTTATTCTATAGAGAAAGTTCTGCGATGGCCGGGAATCGAACCCGGGTCAACTGCTTGGCAAGTAGCTATGCTGACCACTATACCACCATCGCTGTAAGAAGCTAAAGTCTAAATTATGAGAAACTTTTCCACAGTATTACCAGATTTAGAGGAAAAATAGAAAATATACTGTATACATCCTTCCTTTATAAAATAGAGAAAGTTCTGCGACGGCCGGGAATCGAACCCGGGTCAACTGCTTGGAAGACAGCTATGCTGACCACTAAACCACCATCGCTGTAATAAGTTAAAATTATGAGACAATTTTCCACACTATTACCAGTTTTTGAACATAAATAGACAACATATACATCCTTCCTTTATTCTATAGAGAAAGTTCTGCAATGGCCGGGAATCGAACCCGGGTCAACTGCTTGGCAAGTAGCTATGCTGACCACTATACCACCATCGCTGTAAGAAGCTAAAGTCTAAATTATGAGAAACTTTTCCACAGTATTACCAGATTTAGAGGAAAAATAGAAAATATACTGTATACATCCTTCCTTTATAAAATAGAGAAAGTTCTGCGACGGCCGGGAATCGAACCCGGGTCAACTGCTTGGAAGGCAGCTATGCTGACCACTAAACCACCATCGCTGTAATAAGTTAAAATTATGAGACAATTTTCCACACTATTACCAGTTTTTGAACATAAATAGACAACATATACATCCTTCCTTTATTCTATAGAGAAAGTTCTGCGATGGCCGGGAATCGAACCCGGGTCAACTGCTTGGCAAGTAGCTATGCTGACCACTATACCACCATCGCTGTAAGAAACTAAAGTCTAAATTATGAGAAACTTTTCCACAGTATTACCAGATTTAGAGGAAAAATAGAAAATATACTGAATACATCCTTCCTTTATAAAATAGAGAAAGTTCTGCGACGGCCGGGAATCGAACCCGGGTCAACTGCTTGGCAAGCAGCTATGCTGACCACTATACCACCATCGCTGTAAGAAGCTAAAGTCTAAATTATGAGAAACTTTTCCACAGTATTACCAGATTTAGAGGAAAAATAGAAAACATACTGTATACGTCCTTCCTTTATAAAATAGAGAAAGTTCTGCGACGGCCGGGAATCAAACCCGGGTCAACTGCTTGGAAGGCAGCTATGCTGACCACTAAACCACCATCGCTGTAATAAGTTAAAATTATGAGACAATTTTCCACACTATTACCAGTTTTTGAACATAAATAGACAACATATACATCCTTCCTTTATTCTATAGAGAAAGTTCTGCGATGGCCGGGAATCGAACCCGGGTCAACTGCTTGGCAAGTAGCTATGCTGACCACTATACCACCATCGCTGTAAGAAGCTAAAGTCTAAATTATGAGAAACTTTTCCACAGTATTACCAGATTTAGAGGAAAAATAGAAAATATACTGAATACATCCTTCCTTTATAATAAGAGAAAGTTCTGCGACGGCCGGGAATCGAACCCGGGTCAACTGCTTGGAAGGCAGCTATGCTGACCACTAAACCACCATCGCTGTAATAACTTAAAATTATGAGAAAATTTTCCACACTATTACCAGTTTTTGAACATAAATAGACAACATTTACATCCTTCCTTTATAAAGTAGAGAAAGTTCTGCGATGGCCGGGAATCGAACCCGGGTCAACTGCTTGGAAGGCAGCTATGCTTACCACTATACCACCATCGCTGTAAGAAGCTAAAGTCTAAATTATGAGAAACTTTTCCACAGTATTACCAGATTTAGAGGAAAAATAGAAAACATACTGTATACATCGTTCCTGTATTAGAGAAAGTTCTGCGATGGCCGGGAATCGAACCCGGGTCAACTGCTTGGAAGGCAGCTATGCTGACCACTATACCACCATCGCTGTAATAAGTTAAAATTATGAGACAATTTTCCACACTATTACCAGTTTTTGAACATGAATAGACAACATATACATCCTTCCTTTATTCTATAGAGAAAGTTCTGCGATGGCCGGGAATCAAACCCGGGTCAACTGCTTGGCAAGTAGCTATGCTGACCACTATACCACCATCGCTGTAAGAAGCTAAAGTCTAAATTATGAGAAACTTTTCCACAGTATTACCAGATTTAGAGGAAAAATAGACAACATCTACACCCTTCCTTTAAAAAATGGAGAAAGTTCTGCGATGGCAGGGAATCGAACCCAGGTCAACTGCTTGGAAGGCAGCTATGCTGACCACTATACCACCATCGCTGTAACAGGTCAACATTATGAGACAATTTTCCACAGTATTACCATATTTAGAGGAAAAGTAGACAACTCAATGCGTACATCGTTCCTGTATTAGAGAAAGTTCTGCGATGGCCGGGAATCGAACACGGGTCAACTGCTTGGAAGGCAGCTATGCTGACCACTATACCACCATCGCTGTAAGAAGCTGAAGTCTAAATTATGAGAAACTTTTCCACAGTATTACCAGATTTAGAGGAAAAATAGAAAACATACTGTATACGTCCTTCCTTTATAAAATGGAGAAAGTTCTGCGATGGCCGGGAATCGAACCCGAGTAAACTGCTTGGCAAGCAGCTATGCTGACCACTATACCACCATCGCTGTAATAACTTAAAATTATGAGAAAACTTTCCACAATATTACCAGATTTAGAGGAAAAATAGACAACTCAATGCGTACATCGTTCCTGTATTAGAGAAAGTTCTGCGATGGCCGGGAATCGAACACGGGTCAACTGCTTGGAAGGCAGCTATGCTGACCACTATACCACCATCGCTGTAAGAAGCTGAAGTCTAAATTATGAGAAACTTTTCCACAGTATTACCAGATTTAGAGGAAAAATAGAAAACATACTGTATACGTCCTTCCTTTATAAAATGGAGAAAGTTCTGCGATGGCCGGGAATCGAACCCGGGTCAACTGCTTGGCAAGCAGCTATGCTGACCACTATACCACCATCGCTGTAATAAGTTAAAATTATGAGACAATTTTCCACACTATTACCAGTTTTTGAACATAAATAGACAACACATACATCCTTCCTTTATTCTATAGAGAAAGTTCTGCGATGGCCGGGAATCGAACCCGGGTCAACTGCTTGGCAAGTAGCTATGCTGACCACTATACCACCATCGCTGTAAGAAGCTAAAGTCTAAATTATGAGAAACTTTTCCACAGTATTACCAGATTTAGAGGAAAAATAGAAAACATACTGTATACGTCCTTCCTTTATAAAATGGAGAAAGTTCTGCGATGGCCGGGAATCGAACCCGAGTAAACTGCTTGGCAAGCAGCTATGCTGACCACTATACCACCATCGCTGTAATAACTTAAAATTATGAGAAAATTTTCCACAATATTACCAGATTTAGAGGAAAAATAGACAACTCAATGCGTACATCGTTCCTGTATTAGAGAAAGTTCTGCGATGGCCGGGAATCGAACACGGGTCAACTGCTTGGAAGGCAGCTATGCTGACCACTATACCACCATCGCTGTAAGAAGCTGAAGTCTAAATTATGAGAAACTTTTCCACAGTATTACCAGATTTAGAGGAAAAATAGAAAACATACTGTATACGTCCTTCCTTTATAAAATGGAGAAAGTTCTGCGATGGCCGGGAATCGAACCCGGGTCAACTGCTTGGCAAGCAGCTATGCTGACCACTATACCACCATCGCTGTAATAAGTTAAAATTATGAGACAATTTTCCACACTATTACCAGTTTTTGAACATAAATAGACAACATATACATCCTTCCTTTATTCTATAGAGAAAGTTCTGCGATGGCCGGGAATCGAACCCGGGTCAACTGCTTGGCAAGTAGCTATGCTGACCACTATACCACCATCGCTGTAAGAACCTAAAGTCTAAATTATGAGAAACTTTTCCACAGTATTACCAGATTTAGAGGACAAATAGAAAATATACTGTATACATCCTTCCTTTATAAAATAGAGAAAGTTCTGCGACGGCCGGGAATCGAACCCGGGTCAACTGCTTGGAAGGCAGCTATGCTGACCACTAAACCACCATCACTGTAATAACTCAAAATCATGAGAAAATTTTCCACAATATTACCAGATTTAGAGGAAAAATAGACAACTCAATGCGTACATCGTTCCTGTATTAGAGAAAGTTCTGCGATGGCCGGGAATCGAACACGGGTCAACTGCTTGGAAGGCAGCTATGCTGACCACTATACCACCATCGCTGTAAGAAGCTGAAGTCTAAATTATGAGAAACTTTTCCACAGTATTACCAGATTTAGAGGAAAAATAGAAAACATACTGTATACGTCCTTCCTTTATAAAATGGAGAAAGTTCTGCGATGGCCAGGAATCGAACCCGGGTAAACTGCTTGGCAAGCAGCTATGCTGACCACTATACCACCATCGCTGTAATAACTTAAAATTATGAGAAAATTTTCCACAATATTACCAGATTTAGAGGAAAAATAGACAACTCAATGCGTACATGGTTCCTGTATTAGAGAAAGTTCTGCGATGGCCGGGAATCGAACACGGGTCAACTGCTTGGAAGGCAGCTATGCTGACCACTATACCACCATCGCTGTAAGAAGCTGAAGTCTAAATTATGAGAAACTTTTCCACAGTATTACCAGATTTAGAGGAAAAATAGAAAACATACTGTATACGTCCTTCCTTTATAAAATGGATTAAGTTCTGCGATGGCCGGGAATCGAACACGGGTCAACTGCTTGGCAAGCAGCTATGCTGACCACTATACCACCATCGCTGTAATAAGTTAAAATTATGAGACAATTTTCCACACTATTACCAGTTTTTGAACATAAATAGACAACATTTACATCCTTCCTTTATAAAATAGAGAAAGTTCTGCGACGGCCGGGAATCGAACCCGGGTCAACTGCTTGGAAGGCAGCTATGCTGACCACTAAACCACCATCGCTGTAATAACTCAAAATCATGAGAAAATTTTCCACAATATTACCAGATTTAGAGGAAAAATAGACAACTCAATGCGTACATCGTTCCTGTATTAGAGAAAGTTCTGCGATGGCCGGGAATCGAACACGGGTCAACTGCTTGGAAGGCAGCTATGCTGACCACTATACCACCATCGCTGTAAGAAGCTGAAGTCTAAATTATGAGAAACTTTTCCACAGTATTACCAGATTTAGAGGAAAAATAGAAAACATACTGTATACGTCCTTCCTTTATAAAATGGAGAAAGTTCTGCGATGGCCAGGAATCGAACCCGGGTAAACTGCTTGGCAAGCAGCTATGCTGACCACTATACCACCATCGCTGTAATAACTTAAAATTATGAGAAAATTTTCCACAATATTACCAGATTTAGAGGAAAAATAGACAACTCAATGCGTACATCGTTCCTGTATTAGAGAAAGTTCTGCGATGGCCGGGAATCGAACACGGGTCAACTGCTTGGAAGGCAGCTATGCTGACCACTATACCACCATCGCTGTAAGAAGCTGAAGTCTAAATTATGAGAAACTTTTCCACAGTATTACCAGATTTAGAGGAAAAATAGAAAACATACTGTATACGTCCTTCCTTTATAAAATGGATTAAGTTCTGCGATGGCCGGGAATCGAACACGGGTCAATTGCTTGGCAAGCAGCTATGCTGACCACTATACCACCATCGCTGTAATAAGTTAAAATTATGAGACAATTTTCCACACTATTACCAGTTTTTGAACATAAATAGACAACATTTACATCCTTCCTTTATAAAATAGAGAAAGTTCTGCGACGGCCGGGAATCGAACCCGGGTCAACTGCTTGGAAGGCAGCTATGCTGACCACTAAACCACCATCGCTGTAATAACTTAAAATTATGAGAAAATTTTCCACACTATTACCAGTTTTTGAACATAAATAGACAACATTTACATCCTTCCTTTATAAAATAGAGAAAGTTCTGCGACGGCCGGGAATCGAACCCGGGTCAACTGCTTGGAAGGCAGCTATGCTGACCACTAAACCACCATCGCTGTAATAAATCAAAATCATGAGAAAATTTTCCACAATATTACCAGATTTAGAGGAAAAATAGACAACTCAATGCGTACATCGTTCCTGTATTAGAGAAAGTTCTGCGATGGCCGGGAATCGAACACGGGTCAACTGCTTGGAAGGCAGCTATGCTGACCACTAAACCACCATCGCTGTAATAACTTAAAATTATGAGAAAATTTTCCACACTATTACCAGTTTTTGAACATAAATAGACAACATTTACATCCTTCCTTTATAAAATAGAGAAAGTTCTGCGACGGCCGGGAATCGAAACCGGGTCAACTGCTTGGAAGGCAGCTATGCTGACCACTAAACCACCATCGCTGTAATAACTCAAAATCATGAGAAAATTTTCCACAATATTACCAGATTTAGAGGAAAAATAGACAACTCAATGCGTACATCGTTCCTGTATTAGAGAAAGTTCTGCGATGGCCGGGAATCGAACACGGGTCAACTGCTTGGAAGGCAGCTATGCTGACCACTATACCACCATCACTGTAAGAAGCTGAAGTCTAAATTATGAGAAACTTTTCCACAGTATTACCAGATTTAGAGGAAAAAAAGAAAACATACTGTATACGTCCTTCCTTTATAAAATGGAGAAAGTTCTGCGATGGCCGGGAATCGAACCCGAGTAAACTGCTTGGCAAGCAGCTATGCTGACCACTATACCACCATCGCTGTAATAACTTAAAATTATGAGAAAATTTTCCACAATATTACCAGATTTAGAGGAAAAATAGACAACTCAATGCGTACATCGTTCCTGTATTAGAGAAAGTTCTGCGATGGCCGAGAATCGAACACGGGTCAACTGCTTGGAAGGCAGCTATGCTGACCACTATACCACCATCGCTGTAAGAAGCTGAAGTCTAAATTATGAGAAACTTTTCCACAGTATTACCAGATTTAGAGGAAAAATAGAAAACATACTGTATACGTCCTTCCTTTATAAAATGGATTAAGTTCTGCGATGGCCGGGAATCGAACCCGGGTCAACTGCTTGGCAAGCAGCTATGCTGACCACTATACCACCATCGCTGTAATAAGTTAAAATTATGAGACAATTTTCCACACTATTACCAGTTTTTGAACATAAATAGACAACATATACATCCTTCCTTTATTCTATAGAGAAAGTTCTGCGATGGCCGGGAATCGAACCCGGGTCAACTGCTTGGCAAGTAGCTATGCTGACCACTATACCACCATCGCTGTAAGAAGCTAAAGTCTAAATTATGAGAAACTTTTCCACAGTATTACCAGATTTAGAGGAAAAATAGAAAATATACTGAATACATCCTTCCTTTATAAAATAGAGAAAGCTCTGCGACGGCCGGGAATCGAACCCGGGTCAACTGCTTGGAAGGCAGCTATGCTGACCACTAAATCACCATCGCTGTAATAAGTTAAAATTATGAGACAATTTTCCACACTATTACCAGTTTTTGAACATAAATAGACAACATATACATCCTTCCTTTATTCTATAGAGAAAGTTCTTCGATGGCCGGGAATCGAACCCGGGTCAACTGCTTGGCAAGTAGCTATGCTGACCACTATACCACCATCGCTGTAAGAAGCTAAAGTCTAAATTATGAGAAACTTTTCCACAGTATTACCAGATTTAGAGGAAAAATAGAAAATATACTGAATACATCCTTCCTTTATAAAATAGAGAAAGTTCTGCGACGGCCGGGAATCGAACCCGGGTCAACTGCTTGGAAGGCAGCTATGCTGACCACTAAACCACCATCGCTGTAATAACTTAAAATTATGAGAAAATTTTCCACACTATTACCAGTTTTTGAACATAAATAGACAACATTTACATCCTTCCTTTATAAAATAGAGAAAGTTCTGCGATGGCCGGGAATCGAACCCGGGTCAACTGCTTGGAAGGCAGCTATGCTTACCACTATACCACCATCGCTGTAAGAAGCTAAAGTCTAAATTATGAGAAACTTTTCCACAGTATTACCAGATTTAGAGGAAAAATAGAAAACATACTGTATACATCGTTCCTGTATTAGAGAAAGTTCTGCAATGGCCGGGAATCGAACCCGGGTCAACTGCTTGGCAAGTAGCTATGCTGACCACTATACCACCATCGCTGTAAGAAGCTAAAGTCTAAATTATGAGAAACTTTTCCACAGTATTACCAGATTTAGAGGAAAAATAGAAAACATACTGTATACATCCTTCCTTTATAAAATAGAGAAAGTTCTGCGACGGCCGGGAATCGAACCCAGGTCAACTGCTTGGAAGACAGCTATGCTGACCACTAAACCACCATCGCTGTAATAAGTTAAAATTATGAGACAATTTTCCACACTATTACCAGTTTTTGAACATAAATAGACAACATATACATCCTTCCTTTATTCTATAGAGAAAGCTCTGCGATGGCCGGGAGTCGAACCCGGGTCAACTGCTTGGCAAGTAGCTATGCTGACCACTATACCACCATCGCTGTAAGAAGCTAAAGTCTAAATTATGAGAAACTTTTCCACAGTATTACCAGATTTAGAGGAAAAATAGAAAATATACTGAATACATCCTTCCTTTATAAAATAGAGAAAGTTCTGCGACGGCCGGGAATCGAACCCGGGTCAACTGCTTGGCAAGTAGCTATGCTGACCACTATACCACCATCGCTGTAAGAAGCTAAAGTCTAAATTATGAGAAACTTTTCCACAGTATTACCAGATTTAGAGGAAAAATAGAAAACATACTGTATACGTCCTTCCTTTATAAAATAGAGAAAGTTCTGCGACGGCCGGGAATCGAACCCGGGTCAACTGCTTGGAAGGCAGCTATGCTGACCACTATACCACCATCGCTGTAATAAGTTAAAATTATGAGACAATTTTCCACACTATTACCAGATTTAGAGGAAAAATAGACAACATATACATCCATCCTTTACAAAATAGAGAAAGTTCTGCGATGGCCGGGAATCGAACCCGGGTCAACTGCTTGGAAGGCAGCTATGCTTACCACTATACCACCATCGCTGTAAGAAGCTAAAGTCTAAATTATGAGAAACTTTTCCACAGTATTACCAGATTTAGAGGAAAAATAGAAAATATACTGAATACATCCTTCCTTTATAAAATAGAGAAAGTTCTGCGACGGCCGGGAATCGAACCCGGGTCAACTGCTTGGAAGGCAGCTATGCTGACCACTAAACCACCATCGCTGTAATAACTTAAAATTATGAGAAAATTTTCCACACTATTACCAGTTTTTGAACATAAATAGACAACATTTACATCCTTCCTTTATAAAGTAGAGAAAGTTCTGCGATGGCCGGGAATCGAACCCGGGTCAACTGCTTGGAAGGCAGCTATGCTTACCACTATACCACCATCGCTGTAAGAAGCTAAAGTCTAAATTATGAGAAACTTTTCCACAGTATTACCAGATTTAGAGGAAAAATAGAAAACATACTGTATACATCGTTCCTGTATTAGAGAAAGTTCTGCGATGGCCGGGAATCGAACCCGGGTCAACTGCTTGGAAGGCAGGTATGCTGACCACTATACCACCATCACTGTAACAGGTCATCATTATGAGAAAATTTTCCACACTATTACGAGTTTTTGAACATAAATAGACAACATATACATCCTTCCTTTATTCTATAGAGAAAGTTCTGCGATGGCCACGAATCGAACCCGGGTCAATTGCTTGGAAGGCAGCTATGCTGACCACTATACGATAATCGCTGTAATAAGATAAAATTATGAGACAATTTTCCACACTATTACGAATTTTTGAACATAAATAGACAACATATACATCCTTCCTTTATTCTATAGAGAAAGTTCTGCGATGGCCGGGAATCGAACCCGGGTCAACTGCTTGGAAGGCAGCTATGCTTACCACTATACCACCATCGCTGTAAGAAGCTAAAGCCTAAATTATGAGAAACTTTTCCACAGTATTACCAGATTTAGAGGAAAAATAGAAAACATACTGTATACATCGTTCCTGTATTAGAGAAAGTTCTGCGATGGCCGGGAATCGAACCCGGGTCAACTGCTTGGAAGGCAGGTATGCTGACCACTATACCACCATCGCTGTAACAGGTCATCATTATGAGAAACTTTTCCACAGTATTACCAGATTTAGAGGAAAAATAGACAACATATACATCCATCCTTTACAAAATAGAGAAAGTTCTGCGATGGCCGGGAATCGAACACGGGTCAACTGCTTGGCAAGCAGCTATGCTGACCACTATACCACCATCGCTGTAATAAGTTAAAATTATGAGAACATTTTCCACACTATTACCAGTTTTTGAACATAAATAGACAACATTTACATCCTTCCTTCATTCTATAGAGAAAGTTCTGCGATGGCCGGGAACCGAACCCGGGTCAACTGCTTGGCAAGCAGCTATGCTGACCACTATACCACCATTGCTGTAACATGTGTAAATCATGAGAAACTTTTCCACAGTATTACCAGATTTAGAGGAAAAATAGACAACATATACATCCATCCTTTACAAAATAGAGAAAGTTCTGCGATGGCCGGAAATCGAACCCGGGTCAACTGCTTGGCAAGCACCTATGCTGACCACTATACCACCACCGCTGTACTAAGATAAAATTATGAGAAAATTTTCCACACTATTACCAGATTTAGAGGAAAAATAGACAACATATACATCCTTCCTTTTTTCTATAGAGAAAGTTCTGCGATGGCCGGGAATCGAACCAGGGTCAACTGCTTGGAAGGCAGCTATGCTGACCACTATACCACCATCGCTGTAAGATGCCAAAGTCTAAATTATGAGAAACGTTTCCAACAGTATTACCAAATTTAGAGGAAAAATAGAAAACATACTGTATACGTCCTTCCTTTATAAAATAGAGAAAGTTCTGCGATGGCCGGGAATCGAACCCGGGTCAACTGCTTGGCAAGCAGCTATGCTGACCACTATACCACCATCGCTGTAATAAGTTAAAATTATGAGAAAATTTTCCACACTATTACGAGTTTTTGAACATAAATAGACAACATATACATCCTTCCTTTTTTCTATAGAGAAAGTTCTG
This sequence comes from Xiphophorus maculatus, assembly GCF_002775205.1. Taxonomy (NCBI): domain Eukaryota; kingdom Metazoa; phylum Chordata; class Actinopteri; order Cyprinodontiformes; family Poeciliidae; genus Xiphophorus; species Xiphophorus maculatus. The sequence continues at coordinate 20,776,893 of NC_036463.1, read as the reverse complement.
CGATGGCCGGGAATCGAACCAGGGTCAACTGCTTGGAAGGCAGCTATGCTGACCAATATACCACCATCGCTGTAATAATATAAAATTATGAGAAAATTTTCCACACTATTACCAGTTTTTGAACATAAATAGAGAACATATACATCCTTCCTTTATTCTATAGAGAAAGTTCTGCGATGGCCAGGAATCGAACCCGGGTCAACTGCTTGGAAGGCAGCTATGCTGACCACTATACCACCATCGCTGTAATAACTTAAATTTATGAGAAAATTTTCCAAAGTATTACCAGATTTAGAGGAAAAATAGACAACATATACATCCTTCCTTTATAAAGTGGAGAACGTTCTGCGATGGCCGGGAATCGAACCCGGGTCAACTGCTTGGCAAGCAGCTATGCTGACCACTATACCACCATCACTGTAATAACTTAAAACTATGAGACAATTTTCCACAGTATTACCAGATTTAGAGGAAAAATAGACAACTCAATGCGTACATCGTTCCTGTATTAGAGAAAGTTCTGCGATGGCCGGGAATCGAACACGGGTCAACTGCTTGGAAGGCAGCTATGCTTACCACTATACCACCATCGCTGTAAGAAGCTGAAGTCTAAATTATGAGAAACTTTTCCACAGTATTACCAGATTTAGAGGAAAAATAGACAACATATACATCCATCCTTTACAAAATAGAGAAAGTTCTGCGATGGCCGGGAATCGAACCCGGGTCTACTGCTTGGCAAGCACCTATGCTGACCACTATACCACCACCGCTGTACTAAGATAAAATTATGAGAAAATTTTCCACACTATTACCAGATTTAGAGGAAAAATAGACAACATATACATCCTTCCTTTTTTCTATAGAGAAAGTTCTGCGATGGCCGGGAATCGAACCAGGGTCAACTGCTTGGAAGGCAGCTATGCTGACCACTATACCACCATCACTGTAAGATGCCAAAGTCTAAATTATGAGAAACTTTTCCAACAGTATTACCAGATTTAGAGGAAAAATAGAAAACATATACATCCTTCCTTTATTCTATAGAGAAAGTTCTGCGATGGCCGGGAATCGAACCCGGGTCAACTGCTTGGCAAGCAGCTATGCTGACCACTATACCACCATCGCTGTAATAAGTTAAAATTATGAGAAAATTTTCCACACTATTACGAGTTTTTGAACATAAATAGACAACATATACATCCTTCCTTTATTCTATAGAGAAAGTTCTGCGATGGCCGGGAATCGAACCCGGGTCAATTGCTTGGAAGGCAGCTATGCTGACCACTATACGATAATCGCTGTAATAAGATAAAATTATGAGACAATTTTCCACACTATTACGAATTTTTGAACATAAATAGACAACATATACATCCTTCCTTTATTCTATAGAGAAAGTTCTGCGATGGCCGGGAATCGAACCCGGGTCAACTGCTTGGCAAGTAGCTATGCTGACCACTATACCACCATCGCTGTAAGAAGCTAAAGTCTAAATTATGAGAAACTTTTCCACAGTATTACCAGATTTAGAGGAAAAATAGAAAATATACTGTATACATCCTTCCTTTATAAAATAGAGAAAGTTCTGCGACGGCCGGGAATCGAACCCGGGTCAACTGCTTGGAAGGAAGCTATGCTGACCACTAAACCACCATCGCTGTAATAACTCAAAATCATGAGAAAATTTTCCACAATATTACCAGATTTAGAGGAAAAATAAACAACTCAATGCGTACATCGTTCCTGTATTAGAGAAAGTTCTGCGATGGCCGGGAATCGAACCCGGGTCAACTGCTTGGAAGGCAGCTATGCTGACCACTAAACCACCATCGCTGTAATAACTCAAAATCATGAGAAAATTTTCCACAATATTACCAGATTTAGAGGAAAAATAGACAACATATACATCCTTCCTTTATAAAGTGGAGAACGTTCTGCAATGGCCGGGAATCGAACCCGGGTCAACTGCTTGGAAGGCAGCTATGCTGACCACTATACCACCATCGCTGTAAGAAGTTACAACTATGAGACAATTTTCCACAGTATTACCAGATTTAGAGGAAAAATAGACAACTCAATGCGTACATCGTTCCTGTATTAGAGAAAGTTCTGCGATGGCCAGGAATCGAACACGGGTCAACTGCTTGGAAGGCAGTTATGCTGACCACTATACCACCATCGCTGTAAGAAGCTGAAGTCTAAATTATGAGACAATTTTCCACAGTATTACCAGATTTAGAGAAAAAATAGACAACATACTGTATACATAGTTCCTGTATTAGAGAAAGTTCTGCGATGGCCGGGAATCGAACCCGGGTCAACTGCTGTGCTAGCAGCTATGCTGACCACTATACCACCATCGCTGTAACAGGTCAAAATTATGAGAAACTTTTCCACAGTATTACCAGATTTAGAGGAAAAATAGACAACATATACATCCATCCTTTACAAAATAGAGAAAGTTCTGCGATGGCCAGGAATTGAACCCGGGTCAACTGCTTGGCAAGCAGCTATGCTGACCACTATACCACCATCGCTGTAATAAGTTAAAATTATGAGAACATTTTCCACAGTATTACCAGTTTTTGAACATAAATAGACAACATATACATCCTTCCTTTATTCTATAGAGAATGTTCTGCGATGGCCGGGAATCGAACCCGGGTCAACTGCTTGGAAGGCAGCTATGCTGATCACTATACCACCATCGCTGTAAGAATTTAAAATTATGAGAAAATTTTCCACACTATTACCAGTTTTTGAACATAAATAGACAACATATACATCCTTACTTTATTCTATAGAGAAAGTTCTGCGATGGCCAGGAATCGAACCCGGGTCAACTGCTTGGCAAGTAGCTATGCTGACCACTATACCACCATCGCTGTAAGAAGCTAAAGTCTAAATTATGAGAAACTTTTCCACAGTATTACCAGATTTAGAGGAAAAATAGAAAATATACTGAATACATCCTTCCTTTATAAAATAGAGAAAGTTCTGCGACGGCCGGGAATCGAACCCGGGTCAACTGCTTGGCAAGCAGCTATGCTGACCACTATACCACCATCGCTGTAAGAAGCTAAAGTCTAAATTATGAGAAACTTTTCCACAGTATTACCAGATTTAGAGGAAAAATAGAAAACATACTGTATACGTCCTTCCTTTATAAAATAGAGAAAGTTCTGCGACGGCCGGGAATCGAACCCGGGTCAACTGCTTGGAAGGCAGCTATGCTGACCACTAAACCACCATCGCTGTAATAAGTTAAAATTATGAGACAATTTTCCACACTATTACCAGTTTTTGAACATAAATAGACAACATATACATCCTTCCTTTATTCTATAGAGAAAGTTCTGCGATGGCCGGGAATCGAACCCGGGTCAACTGCTTGGCAAGTAGCTATGCTGACCACTATACCACCATCGCTGTAAGAAGCTAAAGTCTAAATTATGAGAAACTTTTCCACAGTATTACCAGATTTAGAGGAAAAATAGAAAACATACTGTAATGACGTCAACACCGGAGATGTAGTCCCGCCAGACAGGGTTTATTAGAGATAGGTACAAACTGCTATTTCTGAGGCTGCAGCTCACGCCTCTAACAAACGGGCACCATCAACCATTAGCTTCATTGCTAACTCCCCTCTGAACTCTCTCCCACTTCCGGTTCCGGTACTCCCGCTCCACCGATCCCCCGCCCACATGACAGGCCTATCACATGTGAGTGGGAGCCAGCAGAGTCAGACAGGGGAAGCCCATAACTCTCTAACAGAAAGGATCACAATGCAACTTATAACAAATACAAATAACCCCAGCAGAACTAAAACACAGAATCGTTACACTACCCCCCCACTACAGAGTTCCTCGCCCACGAGGGAACAAACAAAGTCATCAAACCGTCTTGGGGCCCTCCTCGTCCGCTGTGGGCGAGCTCCCTGTGGCGCTTCAGACGGCACCGCTGGGACATCATTCCGCAACAGCGGTATGGCTTCTGGAGAAGCTGGTAGCGATACTGGCGACCCCGACTGATGGCCTTCTGGGGCCTGTGGTGCAGCCCTGCCTTGGTAGGGGGCCAACCTGTCCCTGTGCAGTGCTAGTTTTCTCCTGTTCTGGAGCATCTGCACTCTGTAAACAACCTCCCCCATGCGCTCCAACACTCTGCAGGGGCCCACCCACTGACTGTCCAGCTTCGGGCAACGACCCTTCTTTCTCCGAGGGTTGTAAACCCAGACCAACTCTCCTGGCGTAAAGTGTCGGCCCTTAGCTCTTACATCATAGTTCCGTTTTTGACGCACACCTGCTTGTTCCTGTTGTCTCCGAGCAAATGCATGTGCTGTCTCCAACCTATCCTGAAGCTTTCTGGCATACTCAGGACCAGCTGAAACAGCAGGTGCATCCGGAGGGCGTCCAAAAGACAGTTCAGCTGGTGTGCGCAACTCTCTCCCCAACATGAGGAGTGATGGAGTGCACGCTGTGGAGTCCTGTACAGCTGAGCGGCATGCCATTAGCACCAGCGGAAGGTGCTCGTCCCAGTCCCGCTGATGCTCCGCTGTGAGAATGGCCAGCTGCTGTCCCAAGGTGCGGTGGAGTCTTTCCACCAGTCCGTCGCTCTGGGGATGTAGTGGTGTTGTTCTTGTTTTCTGGATGCCAAGACGGCTGCACATGACAGAAAAAACCCGTGACTCAAAATTTCTGCCCTGGTCACTATGAATAATGTCTGGCACCCCAAACCTGCTAATAAATCCCCCCAACAAGGCATCTGCCACTGTCTCTGCCTCCTGATCAGGGATGGCGTAGGCCTCTGGCCATTTTGTAAAATAGTCAATAGCTGACAGAACATAACAGTTTCCCTTGTCCGAGCGTGGCAGTGGACCCATAACGTCCACCGCCACTCTTTCCATAGGGGCCCCTACAACAAACTGTTGCAGGAGGGCATGCGACTGACCTGTCGGCCCCTTCCGTGCTGTGCAGGGGTCACAGCGGCGGCAGAAGTCCTCCACGTCCCTCCTGCACCGGCCCCAATAAAACCCCTGCCGGAGGCGGCGGAGTGTTTTTGTGACGCCAAAATGTCCGGACCCAGATGCTCCATGCATGGCCTGCAGGACTACGTCTTTCAGGCCTTTGGGGACTACAATTTGCCACCGCTCCTCACCCGTGGCAGGGTCTTTCCATGCCCTCTGCAGCACCCCGTCTTCCAGACGCAGAGCCTCAAACTTGGACCACCATCCTTTAGTTGCCAGCGAGAGCCCAGCCACCTCCTCCCATGGTGGTTTCAGTTGTCTCTCCACCCACTGTAACACAGGCTGGATGTCAGGATCCTGTTCCTGTTGATGCCTCCAGCTGTCTGTGCCAACCGCCTGCAGCTCCCTGCAGATTACTGGGTCACCCCGACATGATCCTGGCTGGCTCCGTTGCAGCTGTTCCTCCTCCAACCTCTCCCTCCGGTCACAGTAACTGCATCCCCCTGCAGCACAAGGGCGACGGGAGAGGGCATCGGCATTAGCGTGCTTAGCTCCAGCCCGATGGACAACTGAGAAGTTGTAGGACTGCAGCTCTTCCAGCCACCGAGCCACCTGACCCTCAGGTTCCTTAAAAGACACCAGCCATTGGAGAGCAGAGTGATCAGTCCTTATAGTGAAGGGCAGGCCACACAGGTAGTACTTAAAATGACGCAGAGAAAGCACCACCGCCAGCAGCTCCCGCCTTGTCACGCAGTAGCGCCTCTCTGCTTTGTTAAAGGCCCTGCTAAAATACCCCACCACTCTCTCGCCTTCTTCCCCCAACTGGGAAAGGACACCCCCGACTCCCACGTTACTTGCATCCGTGTCAAGAATGAAAGGGAGAGAGGGGTCAGCAGGAGCGAGCACCGGGGCCTCAGTCAGACTTTGCCGCAGACAGTCAAATGCTCCCTGGCACTGTTCGGTCCACACGTAGTCTCGGTTCTTCTGGAGGAGTTGGAACAGGGGAGCCGCTATACTTGCAAACCCCCGCACAAACCTCCTGTAATAAGAAGCCAGGCCCAGGAAACTTTTAAGATCTCTCTGGGTTGAGGGGATTGGCCACTCTGCCACCATCTTTACTTTGTCCTCCATCGTGCTGATTCCCTCCCTTCCAACCCGGTGACCCAGAAATGTCACTTCTTGTTGCATGAAATGACATTTATCTGGGTGGAGCCTCAGCCCTGCTGCTCTAATTCTCTCCAGCACCCGACGGAGTGAACCCAGGGCCGTTGCAAAAGAGGTGCCATGGACCAGTATGTCATCCAGATACACCAGGCACTCTTGGCGAGGGATGTCAGCCAGCACCCGGTCCATCAGTCTGGAAAAGGTGGCAGGGGCATTGCACAGCCCAAATGAGAGCACTTTAAACTGCCAAAGTCCCCGTCCCGTGCAAAAAGCAGTCTTTGGTCTGGCACTCGTTGATAGGGGGACCTGGTAATAACCGCTGCGAAGATCCAGAGACGAGAACCAGTTGGAGCCTGACACTAGGTCCAGTGACTCATCGACCCTAGGTAGTGGATATGAATCTTTTTCTGTCACCCCATTCAGCGGCCTGTAATCAGCACACAGGCGCCACTCTCCATTCTTTTTGGGCACCATGACAACAGCAGCCGCCCAGGGACTGTCCGAAGGCTCAATAATGCCAGCCTGCAACATGTCCAACACTGCCTTGTCACATGCTTCCTGCCGGGCCAGGGGGAGCCGGCGTGGCCGACATTTTATTGGGGGTGCATCTCCTGTCAGAATGTCATGCTCCACCAACCGAGTCCGCCCCACCTGGTCTTCACTCAGAGCAAAACTGTCCTTAAAGTCCACGAGCAGCTGCCACAGTTGTTCTTGCTGCTGGGTGTCCAAACCCCTACAGTTCTCTGTCCAGATCCTCCGCATCATGGTCACCGATGCATCCTCTGTCTCATGAGGCATCCAAACTGGGGGTATAGGGTATGTAGGTGTGGGGACTGTTGCGGCAGCAATCTGGTTGATCTGAGGTGAGATGTGCTCAACAGCTGCAATCTGAGGTTCTGTGTGACAGACCACGGGCCCCAGCAGAACTGGGTCAGGAACTGCGGGCATCAGCGGGATGAGGGGACCTTCTTTAAAGCTCCATGTCCCCCCTCCCAAATCCAACTGGCACCCCGCAGCCCTTAAAAAGTCCAATCCTAATATGCACATGTCCTGCACCTCTGCTACCCACACGGGGTGGGTGATAGATCGGCCACCTACATTAACAGTCATTGTTCCCCTCCCCTTCATAGGTGCCATGTCCCCTGTGACTGTGCGCAGCTGCACTGTAGTGGGCTGAATCCGAGTCCAGTCTGGCACCACATCAGGCCTCACTAGCGTTACTGTGGAACCAGTGTCAATCAGGGCCGTGCAGGGAATTCCTTCCACTGTGACTGGGACATAACAAAAATCCCCAACACAGGTGCGGCCAACCACTGCAACCATGGTCAGTTGGCTTTGGCTTGAGTGCATGTCTGGGGGAGTCTGGGCCAGGACCCCCTGATGATACTGTCGGGCCCTGCCTGCTGGCAATGAAGGTGTGGAGGCTACGGCAAGGGTCTGCGATGCCTCCCCCATGCAGACCCCGTATCGTTTCCCTGCTTCTTGACTGCTTTAGGACACCGTCTGAGGAGATGCCCTGGTTGACCACAGCCCCAACAAAGGACAGGGGCTGCGGAGGAGTCCCTCGTCGACTGCAGCGACACCGCTCGAACCATTTCCACCAACTCTGAGGCCCAAGCAGGCTTCTCCAGGTTCCACTCTGCTCCCTCCGCAGATCTGCATGCTGGTGGTTGTCCTCTCTGGTCCTCTCCAGCTGCTACTCCAACCAAGCACTCCCTCTCCACAGCTACTCCCACTTCTGACACCAATGTAATGACGTCAACACCGGAGATGTAGTCCCGCCAGACAGGGTTTATTAGAGATAGGTACAAACTGCTATTTCTGAGGCTGCAGCTCACGCCTCTAACAAACGGGCACCATCAACCATTAGCTTCATTGCTAACTCCCCTCTGAACTCTCTCCCACTTCCGGTTCCGGTACTCCCGCTCCACCGATCCCCCGCCCACATGACAGGCCTATCACATGTGAGTGGGAGCCAGCAGAGTCAGACAGGGGAAGCCCATAACTCTCTAACAGAAAGGATCACAATGCAACTTATAACAAATACAAATAACCCCAGCAGAACTAAAACACAGAATCGTTACAATACTGTATACGTCCTTCCTTTATAAAATGGAGAAAGTTCTGCGATGGCCGGGAATCGAACCCGGGTCAACTGCTTGGCAAGTAGCTATGCTGACCACTATACCACCATCGCTGTAAGAAGCTAAAGTCTAAATTATGAGAAACATTTCCACAGTATTACCAGATTTAGAGGAAAAATAGAAAACATACTGTATACGTCCTTCCTTTATAAAATGGAGAAAGTTCTGCGATGGCCGGGAATCGAACCCGAGTAAACTGCTTGGCAAGCAGCTATGCTGACCACTATACCACCATCGCTGTAATAACTTAAAATTATGAGAAAATTTTCCACAATATTACCAGATTTAGAGGAAAAATAGACAACTCAATGCGTACATCGTTCCTGTATTAGAGAAAGTTCTGCGATGGCCGGGAATCGAACACGGGTCAACTGCTTGGAAGGCAGCTATGCTGACCACTATACCACCATCGCTGTAAGAAGCTGAAGTCTAAATTATGAGAAACTTTTCCACAGTATTACCAGATTTAGAGGAAAAATAGAAAACATACTGTATACGTCCTTCCTTTATAAAATGGAGAAAGTTCTGCGATGGCCGGGAATCGAACCCGGGTCAACTGCTTGGCAAGCAGCTATGCTGACCACTATACCACCATCGCTGTAATAAGTTAAAATTATGAGACAATTTTCCACACTATTACCAGTTTTTGAACATAAATAGACAACATATACATCCTTCCTTTATTCTATAGAGAAAGTTCTGCGATGGCCGGGAATCGAACCCGGGTCAACTGCTTGGCAAGTAGCTATGCTGACCACTATACCACCATCGCTGTAAGAAGCTAAAGTCTAAATTATGAGAAACTTTTCCACAGTATTACCAGATTTAGAGGACAAATAGAAAATATACTGTATACATCCTTCCTTTATAAAATAGAGAAAGTTCTGCGACGGCCGGGAATCGAACCCGGGTCAACTGCTTGGAAGGCAGCTATGCTGACCACTAAACCACCATCGCTGTAATAACTCAAAATCATGAGAAAATTTTCCACAATATTACCAGATTTAGAGGAAAAATAGACAACTCAATGCGTACATCGTTCCTGTATTAGAGAAAGTTCTGCGATGGCCGGGAATCGAACACGGGTCAACTGCTTGGAAGGCAGCTATGCTGACCACTATACCACCATCGCTGTAAGAAGCTGAAGTCTAAATTATGAGAAACTTTTCCACAGTATTACCAGATTTAGAGGAAAAATAGAAAACATACTGTATACGTCCTTCCTTTATAAAATGGAGAAAGTTCTGCGATGGCCAGGAATCGAACCCGGGTAAACTGCTTGGCAAGCAGCTATGCTGACCACTATACCACCATCGCTGTAATAACTTAAAATTATGAGAAAATTTTCCACAATATTACCAGATTTAGAGGAAAAATAGACAACTCAATGCGTACATCGTTCCTGTATTAGAGAAAGTTCTGCGATGGCCGGGAATCGAACACGGGTCAACTGCTTGGAAGGCAGCTATGCTGACCACTATACCACCATCGCTGTAAGAAGCTGAAGTCTAAATTATGAGAAACTTTTCCACAGTATTACCAGATTTAGAGGAAAAATAGAAAACATACTGTATACGTCCTTCCTTTATAAAATGGATTAAGTTCTGCGATGGCCGGGAATCGAACACGGGTCAACTGCTTGGCAAGCAGCTATGCTGACCACTATACCACCATCGCTGTAATAAGTTAAAATTATGAGACAATTTTCCACACTATTACCAGTTTTTGAACATAAATAGACAACATATACATCCTTCCTTTATTCTATAGAGAAAGTTCTGCGATGGCCGGGAATCGAACCCGGGTCAACTGCTTGGAAGGCAGCTATGCTGACCACTAAACCACCATCGCTGTAATAACTCAAAATCATGAGAAAATTTTCCACAATATTACCAGATTTAGAGGAAAAATAGACAACTCAATGCGTACATCGTTCCTGTATTAGAGAAAGTTCTGCGATGGCCGGGAATCGAACACGGGTCAACTGCTTGGAAGGCAGCTATGCTGACCACTATACCACCATCGCTGTAAGAAGCTGAAGTCTAAATTATGAGAAACTTTTCCACAGTATTACCAGATTTAGAGGAAAAATAGAAAACATACTGTATACGTCCTTCCTTTATAAAATGGAGAAAGTTCTGCGATGGCCAGGAATCGAACCCGGGTAAACTGCTTGGCAAGCAGCTATGCTGACCACTATACCACCATCGCTGTAATAACTTAAAATTATGAGAAAATTTTCCACAATATTACCAGATTTAGAGGAAAAATAGACAACTCAATGCGTACATCGTTCCTGTATTAGAGAAAGTTCTGCGATGGCCGGGAATCGAACACGGGTCAACTGCTTGGAAGGCAGCTATGCTGACCACTATACCACCATCGCTGTAAGAAGCTGAAGTCTAAATTATGAGAAACTTTTCCACAGTATTACCAGATTTAGAGGAAAAATAGAAAACATACTGTATACGTCCTTCCTTTATAAAATGGATTAAGTTCTGCGATGGCCGGGAATCGAACACGGGTCAATTGCTTGGCAAGCAGCTATGCTGACCACTATACCACCATCGCTGTAATAAGTTTAAATTATGAGACAATTTTCCACACTATTACCAGTTTTTGAACATAAATAGACAACATTTACATCCTTCCTTTATAAAATAGAGAAAGTTCTGCGACGGCCGGGAATCGAACCCGGGTCAACTGCTTGGCAAGTAGCTATGCTGACCACTAAACCACCATCGCTGTAATAACTTAAAATTATGAGAAAATTTTCCACACTATTACCAGTTTTTGAACATAAATAGACAACATTTACATCCTTCCTTTATAAAATAGAGAAAGTTCTGCGACGGCCGGGAATCGAACCCGGGTCAACTGCTTGGAAGGCAGCTATGCTGACCACTAAACCACCATCGCTGTAATAAATCAAAATCATGAGAAAATTTTCCACAATATTACCAGATTTAGAGGAAAAATAGACAACTCAATGCGTACATCGTTCCAGTATTAGAGAAAGTTCTGCGATGGCCGGGAATCGAACACGGGTCAACTGCTTGGAAGGCAGCTATGCTGACCACTAAACCACCATCGCTGTAATAACTTAAAATTATGAGAAAATTTTCCACACTATTACCAGTTTTTGAACATAAATAGACAACATTTACATCCTTCCTTTATAAAATAGAGAAAGTTCTGCGACGGCCGGGAATCGAAACCGGGTCAACTGCTTGGAAGGCAGCTATGCTGACCACTAAACCACCATCGCTGTAATAACTCAAAATCATGAGAAAATTTTCCACAATATTACCAGATTTAGAGGAAAAATAGACAACTCAATGCGTACATCGTTCCTGTATTAGAGAAAGTTCTGCGATGGCCGGGAATCGAACACGGGTCAACTGCTTGGAAGGCAGCTATGCTGACCACTATACCACCATCACTGTAAGAAGCTGAAGTCTAAATTATGAGAAACTTTTCCACAGTATTACCAGATTTAGAGGAAAAAAAGAAAACATACTGTATACGTCCTTCCTTTATAAAATGGAGAAAGTTCTGCGATGGCCGGGAATCGAACCCGAGTAAACTGCTTGGCAAGCAGCTATGCTGACCACTATACCACCATCGCTGTAATAACTTAAAATTATGAGAAAATTTTCCACAATATTACCAGATTTAGAGGAAAAATAGACAACTCAATGCGTACATCGTTCCTGTATTAGAGAAAGTTCTGCGATGGCCGAGAATCGAACACGGGTCAACTGCTTGGAAGGGAGCTATGCTGACCACTATACCACCATCGCTGTAAGAAGCTGAAGTCTAAATTATGAGAAACTTTTCCACAGTATTACCAGATTTAGAGGAAAAATAGAAAACATACTGTATACGTCCTTCCTTTATAAAATGGATTAAGTTCTGCGATGGCCGGGAATCGAACCCGGGTCAACTGCTTGGCAAGCAGCTATGCTGACCACTATACCACCATCGCTGTAATAAGTTAAAATTATGAGACAATTTTCCACACTATTACCAGTTTTTGAACATAAATAGACAACATATACATCCTTCCTTTATTCTATAGAGAAAGTTCTGCGATGGCCGGGAATCGAACCCGGGTCAACTGCTTGGCAAGTAGCTATGCTGACCACTATACCACCATCGCTGTAAGAAGCTAAAGTCTAAATTATGAGAAACTTTTCCACAGTATTACCAGATTTAGAGGAAAAATAGAAAATATACTGAATACATCCTTCCTTTATAAAATAGAGAAAGCTCTGCGACGGCCGGGAATCGAACCCGGGTCAACTGCTTGGAAGGCAGCTATGCTGACCACTAAACCACCATCGCTGTAATAAGTTAAAATTATGAGACAATTTTCCACACTATTACCAGTTTTTGAACATAAATAGACAACATATACATCCTTCCTTTATTCTATAGAGAAAGTTCTTCGATGGCCGGGAATCGAACCCGGGTCAACTGCTTGGCAAGTAGCTATGCTGACCACTATACCACCATCGCTGTAAGAAGCTAAAGTCTAAATTATGAGAAACTTTTCCACAGTATTACCAGATTTAGAGGAAAAATAGAAAATATACTGAATACATCCTTCCTTTATAAAATAGAGAAAGTTCTGCGACGGCCGGGAATCGAACCCGGGTCAACTGCTTGGAAGGCAGCTATGCTGACCACTAAACCACCATTGCTGTAATAACTTAAAATTATGAGAAAATTTTCCACACTATTACCAGTTTTTGAACATAAATAGACAACATTTACATCCTTCCTTTATAAAATAGAGAAAGTTCTGCGATGGCCGGGAATCGAACCCGGGTCAACTGCTTGGCAAGTAGCTATGCTGACCACTATACCACCATCGCTGTAAGAAGCTAAAGTCTAAATTATGAGAAACTTTTCCACAGTATTACCAGATTTAGAGGAAAAATAGAAAATATACTGAATACATCCTTCCTTTATAAAATAGAGAAAGCTCTGCGACGGCCGGGAATCGAACCCGGGTCAACTGCTTGGAAGGCAGCTATGCTGACCACTAAACCACCATCGCTGTAATAAGTTAAAATTATGAGACAATTTTCCACACTATTACCAGTTTTTGAACATAAATAGACAACATATACATCCTTCCTTTATTCTATAGAGAAAGTTCTTCGATGGCCGGGAATCGAACCCGGGTCAACTGCTTGGCAAGTAGCTATGCTGACCACTATACCACCATCGCTGTAAGAAGCTAAAGTCTAAATTATGAGAAACTTTTCCACAGTATTACCAGATTTAGAGGAAAAATAGAAAATATACTGAATACATCCTTCCTTTATAAAATAGAGAAAGTTCTGCGACGGCCGGGAATCAAACCCGGGTCAACTGCTTGGAAGGCAGCTATGCTGACCACTAAACCACCATCGCTGTAATAACTTAAAATTATGAGAAAATTTTCCACACTATTACCAGTTTTTGAACATAAATAGACAACATTTACATCCTTCCTTTATAAAATAGAGAAAGTTCTGCGATGGCCGGGAATCGAACCCGGGTCAACTGCTTGGAAGGCAGCTATGCTTACCACTATACCACCATCGCTGTAAGAAGCTAAAGTCTAAATTATGAGAAACTTTTCCACAGTATTACCAGATTTAGAGGAAAAATAGAAAACATACTGTATACATCGTTCCTGTATTAGAGAAAGTTCTGCGATGGCCGGGAATCGAACCCGGGTCAACTGCTTGGCAAGTAGCTATGCTGACCACTATACCACCATCGCTGTAAGAAGCTAAAGTCTAAATTATGAGAAACTTTTCCACAGTATTACCAGATTTAGAGGAAAAATAGAAAACATACTGTATACATCCTTCCTTTATAAAATAGAGAAAGTTCTGCGACGGCCGGGAATCGAACCCGGGTCAACTGCTTGGAAGACAGCTATGCTGACCACTAAACCACCATCGCTGTAATAAGTTAAAATTATGAGACAATTTTCCACACTATTACCAGTTTTTGAACATAAATAGACAACATATACATCCTTCCTTTATTCTATAGAGAAAGTTCTGCGATGGCCGGGAATCGAACCCGGGTCAACTGCTTGGCAAGTAGCTATGCTGACCACTATACCACCATCGCTGTAAGAAGCTAAAGTCTAAATTATGAGAAACTTTTCCACAGTATTACCAGATTTAGAGGAAAAATAGAAAATATACTGTATACATCCTTCCTTTATAAAATAGAGAAAGTTCTGCGACGGCCGGGAATCGAACCCGGGTCAACTGCTTGGCAAGTAGCTATGCTGACCACTATACCACCATCGCTGTAAGAAGCTAAAGTCTAAATTATGAGAAACTTTTCCACAGTATTACCAGATTTAGAGGAAAAATAGAAAACATACTGTATACGTCCTTCCTTTATAAAATAGAGAAAGTTCTGCGACGGCCGGGAATCGAACCCGGGTCAACTGCTTGGAAGGCAGCTATGCTGACCACTAAACCACCATCGCTGTAATAAGTTAAAATTATGAGACAATTTTCCACACTATTACCAGATTTAGAGGAAAAATAGACAACATATACATCCATCCTTTACAAAATAGAGAAAGTTCTGCGATGGCCGGGAATCGACCCCGGGTCAACTGCTTGGAAGGCAGCTATGCTTACCACTATACCACCATCGCTGTAAGAAGCTAAAGTCTAAATTATGAGAAACTTTTCCACAGTATTACCAGATTTAGAGGAAAAATAGAAAACATACTGTATACATCGTTCCTGTATTAGAGAAAGTTCTGCGATGGCCGGGAATCGAACACGGGTCAACTGCTTGGAAGGCAGCTATGCTGACCACTAAACCACCATCGCTGTAATAACTTAAAATTATGAGAAAATTTTCCACACTATTACCAGTTTTTGAACATAAATAGACAACATTTACATCCTTCCTTTATAAAATAGAGAAAGTTCTGCGACGGCCGGGAATCGAAACCGGGTCAACTGCTTGGAAGGCAGCTATGCTGACCACTAAACCACCATCGCTGTAATAACTCAAAATCATGAGAAAATTTTCCACAATATTACCAGATTTAGAGGAAAAATAGACAACTCAATGCGTACATCGTTCCTGTATTAGAGAAAGTTCTGCGATGGCCGGGAATCGAACACGGGTCAACTGCTTGGAAGGCAGCTATGCTGACCACTATACCACCATCACTGTAAGAAGCTGAAGTCTAAATTATGAGAAACTTTTCCACAGTATTACCAGATTTAGAGGAAAAAAAGAAAACATACTGTATACGTCCTTCCTTTATAAAATGGAGAAAGTTCTGCGATGGCCGGGAATCGAACCCGAGTAAACTGCTTGGCAAGCAGCTATGCTGACCACTATACCACCATCGCTGTATTAACTTAAAATTATGAGAAAATTTTCCACAATATTACCAGATTTAGAGGAAAAATAGACAACTCAATGCGTACATCGTTCCTGTATTAGAGAAAGTTCTGCGATGGCCGGGAATCGAACCCGGGTCAACTGCTTGGCAAGTAGCTATGCTGACCACTATACCACCATCGCTGTAAGAAGCTAAAGTCTAAATTATGAGAAACTTTTCCACAGTATTACCAGATTTAGAGGAAAAATAGAAAATATACTGAATACATCCTTCCTTTATAAAATAGAGAAAGTTCTGCGACGGCCGGGAATCGAACCCGGGTCAACTGCTTGGAAGGCAGCTATGCTGACCACTAAACCACCATCGCTGTAATAACTTAAAATTATGAGAAAATTTTCCACACTATTACCAGTTTTTGAACATAAATAGACAACATTTACATCCTTCCTTTATAAAGTAGAGAAAGTTCTGCGATGGCCGGGAATCGAACCCGGGTCAACTGCTTGGAAGGCAGCTATGCTTACCACTATACCACTATCGCTGTAAGAAGCTAAAGTCTAAATTATGAGAAACTTTTCCACAGTATTACCAGATTTAGAGGAAAAATAGAAAACATACTGTATACATCGTTCCTGTATTAGAGAAAGTTCTGCGATGGCCGGGAATCGAACCCGGGTCAACTGCTTGGAAGGCAGCTTTGCTGACCACTATACCACCATCGCTGTAAGAAGTCAAAACTATGAGACAATTTTCCACAGTATTACCAGATTTAGAGGAAAAATAGACAACATATACATCCATCCTTTACAAAATAGAGAAAGTTCTGCGATGGCCGGGAATCGAACCCGGGTCAACTGCTTGGAAGGCAGCTATGCTTACCACTATACCACCATCGCTGTAAGAAGCTAAAGTCTAAATTATGAGAAACTTTTCCACAGTATTACCAGATTTAGAGGAAAAATAGAAAACATACTGTATACATCGTTCCTGTATTAGAGAAAGTTCTGCGATGGCCGGGAATCGAACCCGGGTCAACTGCTTGGAAGGCAGCTATGCTGACCACTATACCACCATCGCTGTAAGAAGTTACAACTATGAGACAATTTTCCACAGTATTACCAGATTTAGAGGAAAAATAGACAACTCAATGCGTACATCGTTCCTGTATTAGAGAAAGTTCTGCGATGGCCAGGAATCGAACACGGGTCAACTGCTTGGAAGGCAGTTATGCTGACCACTATACCACCATCGCTGTAAGAAGCTGAAGTCTAAATTATGAGACAATTTTCCACAGTATTACCAGATTTAGAGAAAAAATAGACAACATACTGTATACATAGTTCCTGTATTAGAGAAAGTTCTGCGATGGCCGGGAATCGAACCCGGGTCAACTGCTGTGCTAGCAGCTATGCTGACCACTATACCACCATCGCTGTAACAGGTCAAAATTATGAGAAACTTTTCCACAGTATTACCAGATTTAGAGGAAAAATAGACAACATATACATCCATCCTTTACAAAATAGAGAAAGTTCTGCGATGGCCAGGAATTGAACCCGGGTCAACTGCTTGGCAAGCAGCTATGCTGACCACTATACCACCATCGCTGTAATAAGTTAAAATTATGAGAACATTTTCCACAGTATTACCAGTTTTTGAACATAAATAGACAACATATACATCCTTCCTTTATTCTATAGAGAATGTTCTGCGATGGCCGGGAATCGAACCCGGGTCAACTGCTTGGAAGGCAGCTATGCTGATCACTATACCACCATCGCTGTAAGAATTTAAAATTATGAGAAAATTTTCCACACTATTACCAGTTTTTGAACATAAATAGACAACATATACATCCTTACTTTATTCTATAGAGAAAGTTCTGCGATGGCCAGGAATCGAACCCGGGTCAACTGCTTGGCAAGTAGCTATGCTGACCACTATACCACCATCGCTGTAAGAAGCTAAACTCTAAATTATGAGAAACTTTTCCACAGTATTACCAGATTTAGAGGAAAAATAGAAAATATACTGAATACATCCTTCCTTTATAAAATAGAGAAAGTTCTGCGACGGCCGGGAATCGAACCCGGGTCAACTGCTTGGCAAGCAGCTATGCTGACCACTATACCACCATCGCTGTAAGAAGCTAAAGTCTAAATTATGAGAAACTTTTCCACAGTATTACCAGATTTAGAGGAAAAATAGAAAACATACTGTATACGTCCTTCCTTTATAAAATAGAGAAAGTTCTGCGACGGCCGGGAATCGAACCCGGGTCAACTGCTTGGAAGGCAGCTATGCTGACCACTAAACCACCATCGCTGTAATAAGTTAAAATTATGAGACAATTTTCCACACTATTACCAGTTTTTGAACATAAATAGACAACATATACATCCTTCCTTTATTCTATAGAGAAAGTTCTGCGATGGCCGGGAATCGAACCCGGGTCAACTGCTTGGCAAGTAGCTATGCTGACCACTATACCACCATCGCTGTAAGAAGCTAAAGTCTAAATTATGAGAAACTTTTCCACAGTATTACCAGATTTAGAGGAAAAATAGAAAACATACTGTATACGTCCTTCCTTTATAAAATAGAGAAAGTTCTGCGACGGCCGGGAATCGAACCCGGGTCAACTGCTTGGAAGGCAGCTATGCTGACCACTAAACCACCATCGCTGTAATAAGTTAAAATTATGAGACAATTTTCCACACTATTACCAGTTTTTGAACATAAATAGACAACATATACATCCTTCCTTTATTCTATAGAGAAAGTTCTGCGATGGCCGGGAATCGAACCCGGGTCAACTGCTTGGCAAGTAGCTATGCTGACCACTATACCACCATCGCTGTAAGAAGCTAAAGTCTAAATTATGAGAAACTTTTCCACAGTATTACCAGATTTAGAGGAAAAATAGAAAATATACTGAATACATCCTTCCTTTATAAAGTAGAGAAAGTTCTGCGACGGCCGGGAATCGAACCCGGGTCAAATGCTTGGAAGGCAGCTATGCTGACCACTAAACCACCATCGCTGTAATAACTCAAAATCATGAGAAAATTTTCCACAATATTACCAGATTTAGAGGAAAAATAGACAACTCAATGCGTACATCGTTCCTGTATTAGAGAAAGTTCTGCGATGGCCGGGAATCGAACACGGGTCAACTGCTTGGAAGGCAGCTATGCTGACCACTAAACCACCATCGCTGTAATAACTTAAAATTATGAGAAAATTTTCCACACTATTACCAGTTTTTGAACATAAATAGACAACATTTACATCCTTCCTTTATAAAATAGAGAAAGTTCTGCGACGGCCGGGAATCGAACCCGGGTCAAATGCTTGGAAGGCAGCTATGCTGACCACTATACCACCATCGCTGTAAGAAGCTGAAATCTAAATTATGAGAAACTTTTCCACAGTATTACCAGATTTAGAGGAAGAATAGAAAACATACTGTATACGTCCTTCCTTTATAAAATGGAGAAAGTTCTGCGATGGCCGGGAATCGAACCCGGGTCAACTGCTTGGAAGGCAGCTATGCTGACCACTAAACCACCATCGCTGTAATAACTCAAAATCATGAGAAAATTTTCCACAATATTACCAGATTTAGAGGAAAAATAGACAACTCAATGCGTACATCGTTCCTGTATTAGAGAAAGTTCTGCGATGGCCGGGAATCGAACACGGGTCAACTGCTTGGAAGGCAGCTATGCTGACCACTATACCACCATCGCTGTAAGAAGCTGAAGTCTAAATTATGAGAAACTTTTCCACAGTATTACCAGATTTAGAGGAAAAATAGAAAACATACTGTATACGTCCTTCCTTTATAAAATGGAGAAAGTTCTGCGATGGCCAGGAATCGAACCCGGGTAAACTGCTTGGCAAGCAGCTATGCTGACCACTATACCACCATCGCTGTAATAACTTAAAATTATGAGAAAATTTTCCACAATATTACCAGATTTAGAGGAAAAATAGACAACTCAATGCGTACATCGTTCCTGTATTAGAGAAAGTTCTGCGATGGCCGGGAATCGAACACGGGTCAACTGCTTGGAAGGCAGCTATGCTGACCACTATACCACCATCGCTGTAAGAAGCTGAAGTCTAAATTATGAGAAACTTTTCCACAGTATTACCAGATTTAGAGGAAAAATAGAAAACATACTGTATACGTCCTTCCTTTATAAAATGGATTAAGTTCTGCGATGGCCGGGAATCGAACACGGGTCAACTGCTTGGCAAGCAGCTATGCTGACCACTATACCACCATCGCTGTAATAAGTTAAAATTATGAGACAATTTTCCACACTATTACCAGTTTTTGAACATAAATAGACAACATATACATCCTTCCTTTATTCTATAGAGAAAGTTCTGCGATGGCCGGGAATCGAACCCGGGTCAACTGCTTGG
The DNA here is from genome assembly GCF_002775205.1 of Xiphophorus maculatus. NCBI lineage: Eukaryota > Metazoa > Chordata > Actinopteri > Cyprinodontiformes > Poeciliidae > Xiphophorus > Xiphophorus maculatus. The sequence goes on along the minus strand of NC_036463.1, from coordinate 20,756,792 downwards.
AAGGCAGCTATGCTGACCACTAAACCACCATCGCTGTAATAACTCAAAATCATGAGAAAATTTTCCACAATATTACCAGATTTAGAGGAAAAATAGACAACTCAATGCGTACATCGTTCCTGTATTAGAGAAAGTTCTGCGATGGCCGGGAATCGAACACGAGTCAACTGCTTGGAAGGCAGCTATGCTGACCACTATACCACCATCGCTGTAAGAAGCTGAAGTCTAAATTATGAGAAACTTTTCCACAGTATTACCAGATTTAGAGGAAAAATAGAAAACATACTGTATACGTCCTTCCTTTATAAAATGGAGAAAGTTCTGCGATGGCCAGGAATCGAACCCGGGTAAACTGCTTGGCAAGCAGCTATGCTGACCACTATACCACCATCGCTGTAATAACTTAAAATTATGAGAAAATTTTCCACAATATTACCAGATTTAGAGGAAAAATAGACAACTCAATGCGTACATCGTTCCTGTATTAGAGAAAGTTCTGCGATGGCCGGGAATCGAACACGGGTCAACTGCTTGGAAGGCAGCTATGCTGACCACTATACCACCATCGCTGTAAGAAGCTGAAGTCTAAATTATGAGAAACTTTTCCACAGTATTACCAGATTTAGAGGAAAAATAGAAAACATACTGTATACGTCCTTCCTTTATAAAATGGATTAAGTTCTGCGATGGCCGGGAATCGAACACGGGTCAATTGCTTGGCAAGCAGCTATGCTGACCACTATACCACCATCGCTGTAATAAGTTTAAATTATGAGACAATTTTCCACACTATTACCAGTTTTTGAACATAAATAGACAACATTTACATCCTTCCTTTATAAAATAGAGAAAGTTCTGCGACGGCCGGGAATCGAACCCGGGTCAACTGCTTGGCAAGTAGCTATGCTGACCACTAAACCACCATCGCTGTAATAACTTAAAATTATGAGAAAATTTTCCACACTATTACCAGTTTTTGAACATAAATAGACAACATTTACATCCTTCCTTTATAAAATAGAGAAAGTTCTGCGACGGCCGGGAATCGAACCCGGGTCAAGTGCTTGGAAGGCAGCTATGCTGACCACTAAACCACCATCGCTGTAATAAATCAAAATCATGAGAAAATTTTCCACAATATTACCAGATTTAGAGGAAAAATAGACAACTCAATGCGTACATCGTTCCTGTATTAGAGAAAGTTCTGCGATGGCCGGGAATCGAACACGGGTCAACTGCTTGGAAGGCAGCTATGCTGACCACTAAACCACCATCGCTGTAATAACTTAAAATTATGAGAAAATTTTCCACACTATTACCAGTTTTTGAACATAAATAGACAACATTTACATCCTTCCTTTATAAAATAGAGAAAGTTCTGCGACGGCCGGGAATCGAAACCGGGTCAACTGCTTGGAAGGCAGCTATGCTGACCACTAAACCACCATCGCTGTAATAACTCAAAATCATGAGAAAATTTTCCACAATATTACCAGATTTAGAGGAAAAATAGACAACTCAATGCGTACATCGTTCCTGTATTAGAGAAAGTTCTGCGATGGCCGGGAATCGAACACGGGTCAACTGCTTGGAAGGCAGCTATGCTGACCACTATACCACCATCACTGTAAGAAGCTGAAGTCTAAATTATGAGAAACTTTTCCACAGTATTACCAGATTTAGAGGAAAAAAAGAAAACATACTGTATACGTCCTTCCTTTATAAAATGGAGAAAGTTCTGCGATGGCCGGGAATCGAACCCGAGTAAACTGCTTGGCAAGCAGCTATGCTGACCACTATACCACCATCGCTGTAATAACTTAAAATTATGAGAAAATTTTCCACAATATTACCAGATTTAGAGGAAAAATAGACAACTCAATGCGTACATCGTTCCTGTATTAGAGAAAGTTCTGCGATGGCCGAGAATCGGACACGGGTCAACTGCTTGGAAGGGAGCTATGCTGACCACTATACCACCATCGCTGTAAGAAGCTGAAGTCTAAATTATGAGAAACTTTTCCACAGTATTACCAGATTTAGAGGAAAAATAGAAAACATACTGTATACGTCCTTCCTTTATAAAATGGATTAAGTTCTGCGATGGCCGGGAATCGAACCCGGGTCAACTGCTTGGCAAGCAGCTATGCTGACCACTATACCACCATCGCTGTAATAAGTTAAAATTATGAGACAATTTTCCACACTATTACCAGTTTTTGAACATAAATAGACAACATATACATCCTTCCTTTATTCTATAGAGAAAGTTCTGCGATGGCCGGGAATCGAACCCGGGTCAACTGCTTGGCAAGTAGCTATGCTGACCACTATACCACCATCGCTGTAAGAAGCTAAAGTCTAAATTATGAGAAACTTTTCCACAGTATTACCAGATTTAGAGGAAAAATAGAAAATATACTGAATACATCCTTCCTTTATAAAATAGAGAAAGCTCTGCGACGGCCGGGAATCGAACCCGGGTCAACTGCTTGGAAGGCAGCTATGCTGACCACTAAACCACCATCGCTGTAATAAGTTAAAATTATGAGACAATTTTCCACACTATTACCAGTTTTTGAACATAAATAGACAACATATACATCCTTCCTTTATTCTATAGAGAAAGTTCTTCGATGGCCGGGAATCGAACCCGGGTCAACTGCTTGGCAAGTAGCTATGCTGACCACTATACCACCATCGCTGTAAGAAGCTAAAGTCTAAATTATGAGAAACTTTTCCACAGTATTACCAGATTTAGAGGAAAAATAGAAAATATACTGAATACATCCTTCCTTTATAAAATAGAGAAAGTTCTGCGACGGCCGGGAATCGAACCCGGGTCAACTGCTTGGAAGGCAGCTATGCTGACCACTAAACCACCATTGCTGTAATAACTTAAAATTATGAGAAAATTTTCCACACTATTACCAGTTTTTGAACATAAATAGACAACATTTACATCCTTCCTTTATAAAATAGAGAAAGTTCTGCGATGGCCGGGAATCGAACCCGGGTCAACTGCTTGGCAAGTAGCTATGCTGACCACTATACCACCATCGCTGTAAGAAGCTAAAGTCTAAATTATGAGAAACTTTTCCACAGTATTACCAGATTTAGAGGAAAAATAGAAAATATACTGAATACATCCTTCCTTTATAAAATAGAGAAAGCTCTGCGACGGCCGGGAATCGAACCCGGGTCAACTGCTTGGAAGGCAGCTATGCTGACCACTAAACCACCATCGCTGTAATAAGTTAAAATTATGAGACAATTTTCCACACTATTACCAGTTTTTGAACATAAATAGACAACATATACATCCTTCCTTTATTCTATAGAGAAAGTTCTTCGATGGCCGGGAATCGAACCCGGGTCAACTGCTTGGCAAGTAGCTATGCTGACCACTATACCACCATCGCTGTAAGAAGCTAAAGTCTAAATTATGAGAAACTTTTCCACAGTATTACCAGATTTAGAGGAAAAATAGAAAATATACTGAATACATCCTTCCTTTATAAAATAGAGAAAGTTCTGCGACGGCCGGGAATCAAACCCGGGTCAACTGCTTGGAAGGCAGCTATGCTGACCACTAAACCACCATCGCTGTAATAACTTAAAATTATGAGAAAATTTTCCACACTATTACCAGTTTTTGAACATAAATAGACAACATATACATCCTTCCTTTATAAAATAGAGAAAGTTCTGCGATGGCCGGGAATCGAACCCGGGTCAACTGCTTGGAAGGCAGCTATGCTTACCACTATACCACCATCGCTGTAAGAAGCTAAAGTCTAAATTATGAGAAACTTTTCCACAGTATTACCAGATTTAGAGGAAAAATAGAAAACATACTGTATACATCGTTCCTGTATTAGAGAAAGTTCTGCGATGGCCGGGAATCGAACCCGGGTCAACTGCTTGGCAAGTAGCTATGCTGACCACTATACCACCATCGCTGTAAGAAGCTAAAGTCTAAATTATGAGAAACTTTTCCACAGTATTACCAGATTTAGAGGAAAAATAGAAAACATACTGTATACATCCTTCCTTTATAAAATAGAGAAAGTTCTGCGACGGCCGGGAATCGAACCCGGGTCAACTGCTTGGAAGACAGCTATGCTGACCACTAAACCACCATCGCTGTAATAAGTTAAAATTATGAGACAATTTTCCACACTATTACCAGTTTTTGAACATAAATAGACAACATATACATCCTTCCTTTATTCTATAGAGAAAGTTCTGCGATGGCCGGGAATCGAACCCGGGTCAACTGCTTGGCAAGTAGCTATGCTGACCACTATACCACCATCGCTGTAAGAAGCTAAAGTCTAAATTATGAGAAACTTTTCCACAGTATTACCAGATTTAGAGGAAAAATAGAAAATATACTGTATACATCCTTCCTTTATAAAATAGAGAAAGTTCTGCGACGGCCGGGAATCGAACCCGGGTCAACTGCTTGGCAAGAGTAGCTATGCTGACCACTATACCACCATCGCTGTAAGAAGCTAAAGTCTAAATTATGAGAAACTTTTCCACAGTATTACCAGATTTAGAGGAAAAATAGAAAACATACTGTATACGTCCTTCCTTTATAAAATAGAGAAAGTTCTGCGACGGCCGGGAATCGAACCCGGGTCAACTGCTTGGAAGGCAGCTATGCTGACCACTAAACCACCATCGCTGTAATAAGTTAAAATTATGAGACAATTTTCCACACTATTACCAGATTTAGAGGAAAAATAGACAACATATACATCCATCCTTTACAAAATAGAGAAAGTTCTGCGATGGCCGGGAATCGAACCCGGGTCAACTGCTTGGAAGGCAGCTATGCTTACCACTATACCACCATCGCTGTAAGAAGCTAAAGTCTAAATTATGAGAAACTTTTCCACAGTATTACCAGATTTAGAGGAAAAATAGAAAACATACTGTATACATCGTTCCTGTATTAGAGAAAGTTCTGCGATGGCCGGGAATCGAACACGGGTCAACTGCTTGGAAGGCAGCTATGCTGACCACTAAACCACCATCGCTGTAATAACTTAAAATTATGAGAAAATTTTCCACACTATTACCAGTTTTTGAACATAAATAGACAACATTTACATCCTTCCTTTATAAAATAGAGAAAGTTCTGCGACGGCCGGGAATCGAAACCGGGTCAACTGCTTGGAAGGCAGCTATGCTGACCACTAAACCACCATCGCTGTAATAACTCAAAATCATGAGAAAATTTTCCACAATATTACCAGATTTAGAGGAAAAATAGACAACTCAATGCGTACATCGTTCCTGTATTAGAGAAAGTTCTGCGATGGCCGGGAATCGAACACGGGTCAACTGCTTGGAAGGCAGCTATGCTGACCACTATACCACCATCACTGTAAGAAGCTGAAGTCTAAATTATGAGAAACTTTTCCACAGTATTACCAGATTTAGAGGAAAAAAAGAAAACATACTGTATACGTCCTTCCTTTATAAAATGGAGAAAGTTCTGCGATGGCCGGGAATCGAACCCGAGTAAACTGCTTGGCAAGCAGCTATGCTGACCACTATACCACCATCGCTGTAATAACTTAAAATTATGAGAAAATTTTCCACAATATTACCAGATTTAGAGGAAAAATAGACAACTCAATGCGTACATCGTTCCTGTATTAGAGAAAGTTCTGCGATGGCCGGGAATCGAACCCGGGTCAACTGCTTGGCAAGTAGCTATGCTGACCACTATACCACCATCGCTGTAAGAAGCTAAAGTCTAAATTATGAGAAACTTTTCCACAGTATTACCAGATTTAGAGGAAAAATAGAAAATATACTGAATACATCCTTCCTTTATAAAATAGAGAAAGTTCTGCGACGGCCGGGAATCGAACCCGGGTCAACTGCTTGGAAGGCAGCTATGCTGACCACTAAACCACCATCGCTGTAATAACTTAAAATTATGAGAAAATTTTCCACACTATTACCAGTTTTTGAACATAAATAGACAACATTTACATCCTTCCTTTATAAAGTAGAGAAAGTTCTGCGATGGCCGGGAATCGAACCCGGGTCAACTGCTTGGAAGGCAGCTATGCTTACCACTATACCACTATCGCTGTAAGAAGCTAAAGTCTAAATTATGAGAAACTTTTCCACAGTATTACCAGATTTAGAGGAAAAATAGAAAACATACTGTATACATCGTTCCTGTATTAGAGAAAGTTCTGCGATGGCCGGGAATCGAACCCGGGTCAACTGCTTGGAAGGCAGCTTTGCTGACCACTATACCACCATCGCTGTAAGAAGTCAAAACTATGAGACAATTTTCCACAGTATTACCAGATTTAGAGGAAAAATAGACAACATATACATCCATCCTTTACAAAATAGAGAAAGTTCTGCGATGGCCGGGAATCGAACCCGGGTCAACTGCTTGGAAGGCAGCTATGCTTACCACTATACCACCATCGCTGTAAGAAGCTAAAGTCTAAATTATGAGAAACTTTTCCACAGTATTACCAGATTTAGAGGAAAAATAGAAAACATACTGTATACATCGTTCCTGTATTAGAGAAAGTTCTGCGATGGCCGGGAATCGAACCCGGGTCAACTGCTTGGAAGGCAGCTATGCTGACCACTATACCACCATCGCTGTAAGAAGTTACAACTATGAGACAATTTTCCACAGTATTACCAGATTTAGAGGAAAAATAGACAACTCAATGCGTACATCGTTCCTGTATTAGAGAAAGTTCTGCGATGGCCAGGAATCGAACACGGGTCAACTGCTTGGAAGGCAGTTATGCTGACCACTATACCACCATCGCTGTAAGAAGCTGAAGTCTAAATTATGAGACAATTTTCCACAGTATTACCAGATTTAGAGAAAAAATAGACAACATACTGTATACATAGTTCCTGTATTAGAGAAAGTTCTGCGATGGCCGGGAATCGAACCCGGGTCAACTGCTGTGCTAGCAGCTATGCTGACCACTATACCACCATCGCTGTAACAGGTCAAAATTATGAGAAACTTTTCCACAGTATTACCAGATTTAGAGGAAAAATAGACAACATATACATCCATCCTTTACAAAATAGAGAAAGTTCTGCGATGGCCAGGAAATGAACCCGGGTCAACTGCTTGGCAAGCAGCTATGCTGACCACTATACCACCATCGCTGTAATAAGTTAAAATTATGAGAACATTTTCCACAGTATTACCAGTTTTTGAACATAAATAGACAACATATACATCCTTCCTTTATTCTATAGAGAATGTTCTGCGATGGCCGGGAATCGAACCCGGGTCAACTGCTTGGAAGGCAGCTATGCTGATCACTATACCACCATCGCTGTAAGAATTTAAAATTATGAGTAAATTTTCCACACTATTACCAGTTTTTGAACATAAATAGACAACATATACATCCTTACTTTATTCTATAGAGAAAGTTCTGCGATGGCCAGGAATCGAACCCGGGTCAACTGCTTGGCAAGTAGCTATGCTGACCACTATACCACCATCGCTGTAAGAAGCTAAACTCTAAATTATGAGAAACTTTTCCACAGTATTACCAGATTTAGAGGAAAAATAGAAAATATACTGAATACATCCTTCCTTTATAAAATAGAGAAAGTTCTGCGACGGCCGGGAATCGAACCCGGGTCAACTGCTTGGCAAGCAGCTATGCTGACCACTATACCACCATCGCTGTAAGAAGCTAAAGTCTAAATTATGAGAAACTTTTCCACAGTATTACCAGATTTAGAGGAAAAATAGAAAACATACTGTATACGTCCTTCCTTTATAAAATAGAGAAAGTTCTGCGACGGCCGGGAATCGAACCCGGGTCAACTGCTTGGAAGGCAGCTATGCTGACCACTAAACCACCATCGCTGTAATAAGTTAAAATTATGAGACAATTTTCCACACTATTACCAGTTTTTGAACATAAATAGACAACATATACATCCTTCCTTTATTCTATAGAGAAAGTTCTGCGATGGCCGGGAATCGAACCCGGGTCAACTGCTTGGCAAGTAGCTATGCTGACCACTATACCACCATCGCTGTAAGAAGCTAAAGTCTAAATTATGAGAAACTTTTCCACAGTATTACCAGATTTAGAGGAAAAATAGAAAACATACTGTATACGTCCTTCCTTTATAAAATAGAGAAAGTTCTGCGACGGCCGGGAATCGAACCCGGGTCAACTGCTTGGAAGGCAGCTATGCTGACCACTAAACCACCATCGCTGTAATAAGTTAAAATTATGAGACAATTTTCCACACTATTACCAGTTTTTGAACATAAATAGACAACATATACATCCTTCCTTTATTCTATAGAGAAAGTTCTGCGATGGCCGGGAATCGAACCCGGGTCAACTGCTTGGCAAGTAGCTATGCTGACCACTATACCACCATCGCTGTAAGAAGCTAAAGTCTAAATTATGAGAAACTTTTCCACAGTATTACCAGATTTAGAGGAAAAATAGAAAATATACTGAATACATCCTTCCTTTATAAAGTAGAGAAAGTTCTGCGACGGCCGGGAATCGAACCCGGGTCAAATGCTTGGAAGGCAGCTATGCTGACCACTAAACCACCATCGCTGTAATAACTCAAAATCATGAGAAAATTTTCCACAATATTACCAGATTTAGAGGAAAAATAGACAACTCAATGCGTACATCGTTCCTGTATTAGAGAAAGTTCTGCGATGGCCGGGAATCGAACACGGGTCAACTGCTTGGAAGGCAGCTATGCTGACCACTAAACCACCATCGCTGTAATAACTTAAAATTATGAGAAAATTTTCCACACTATTACCAGTTTTTGAACATAAATAGACAACATTTACATCCTTCCTTTATAAAATAGAGAAAGTTCTGCGACGGCCGGGAATCGAACACGGGTCAAATGCTTGGAAGGCAGCTATGCTGACCACTATACCACCATCGCTGTAAGAAGCTGAAATCTAAATTATGAGAAACTTTTCCACAGTATTACCAGATTTAGAGGAAGAATAGAAAACATACTGTATACGTCCTTCCTTTATAAAATGGAGAAAGTTCTGCGATGGCCGGGAATCGAACCCGGGTCAACTGCTTGGAAGGCAGCTATGCTGACCACTATACCACCATCGCTGTAATAACTTAAAATTATGAGAAAATTTTCCACAATATTACCAGATTTAGAGGAAAAATAGACAACTCAATGCGTACATCGTTCCTGTATTAGAGAAAGTTCTGCGATGGCCGGGAATCGATCACGGGTCAACTGCTTGGAAGGCAGCTATGCTGACCACTATACCACCATCGCTGTAAGAAGCTGAAGTCTAAATTATGAGAAACTTTTCCACAGTATTACCAGATTTAGAGGAAAAATATAAAACATACTGTATACGTCCTTCCTTTATAAAATGGATTAAGTTCTGCGATGGCCGGGAATCGAACCCGGGTCAACTGCTTGGCAAGCAGCTATGCTGACCACTATACCACCATCGCTGTAATAAGTTAAAATTATGAGACAATTTTCCACACTATTACCAGTTTTTGAACATAAATAGACAACATATACATCCTTCCTTTATTCTATAGAGAAAGTTCTGCGATGGCCGGGAATCGAACCCGGGTCAACTGCTTGGCAAGTAGCTATGCTGACCACTATACCACCATCGCTGTAAGAAGCTAAAGTCTAAATTATGAGAAACTTTTCCACAGTATTACCAGATTTAGAGGAAAAATAGAAAATATACTGAATACATCCTTCCTTTATAAAATAGAGAAAGTTCTGCGACGGCCGGGAATCGAACCCGGGTCAACTGCTTGGAAGGCAGCTATGCTGACCACTAAACCACCATCGCTGTAATAACTTAAAATTATGAGAAAATTTTCCACACTATTACCAGTTTTTGAACATAAATAGACAACATTTACATCCTTCCTTTATAAAATAGAGAAAGTTCTGCGACGGCCGGGAATCGAAACCGGGTCAACTGCTTGGAAGGCAGCTATGCTGACCACTAAACCACCATCGCTGTAATAAATCAAAATCATGAGAAAATTTTCCACAATATTACCAGATTTAGAGGAAAAATAGACAACTCGATGCGTACATCGTTCCTGTATTAGAGAAAGTTCTGCGATGGCCGGGAATCGAACACGGGTCAACTGCTTGGAAGGCAGCTATGCTGACCACTATACCACCATCGCTGTAAGAAGCTGAAGTCTAAATTATGAGAAACTTTTCCACAGTATTACCAGATTTAGAGGAAAAATAGAAAACATACTGTATACGTCCTTCCTTTATAAAATGGAGAAAGTTCTGCGATGGCCGGGAATCGAACCCGGGTCAACTGCTTGGCAAGCAGCTATGCTGACCACTATACCACCATCGCTGTAAGAAGCTAAAGTCTAAATTATGAGAAACTTTTCCACAGTATTACCAGATTTAGAGGAAAAATAGAAAATATACTGTATACATCCTTCCTTTATAAAATAGAGAAAGTTCTGCGACGGCCGGGAATCGAACCCGGGTCAACTGCTTGGAAGGCAGCTATGCTGACCACTAAACCACCATCGCTGTAATAACTTAAAATTATGAGAAAATTTTCCACACTATTACCAGTTTTTGAACATAAATAGACAACATTTACATCCTTCCTTTATAAAATAGAGAAAGTTCTGCGACGGCCGGGAATCGAACCCGGGTCAAATGCTTGGAAGGCAGCTATGCTGACCACTATACCACCATCGCTGTAAGAAGCTGAAGTCTAAATTATGAGAAACTTTTCCACAGTATTACCAGATTTAGAGGAAGAATAGAAAACATACTGTATACGTCCTTCCTTTATAAAATGGAGAAAGTTCTGCGATGGCCGGGAATCGAACCCGGGTCAACTGCTTGGAATGCAGCTATGCTGACCACTATACCACCATCGCTGTAATAACTTAAAATTATGAGAAAATTTTCCACAATATTACCAGATTTAGAGGAAAAATAGACAACTCAATGCGTACATCGTTCCTGTATTAGAGAAAGTTCTGCGATGGCCGGGAATCGATCACGGGTCAACTGCTTGGAAGGCAGCTATGCTGACCACTATACCACCATCGCTGTAAGAAGCTGAAGTCTAAATTATGAGAAACTTTTCCACAGTATTACCAGATTTAGAGGAAAAATAGAAAACATACTGTATACGTCCTTCCTTTATAAAATGGATTAAGTTCTGCGATGGCCGGGAATCGAACCCGGGTCAACTGCTTGGCAAGCAGCTATGCTGACCACTAAACCACCATCGCTGTAATAAGTTAAAATTATGAGACAATTTTCCACACTATTACCAGATTTAGAGGAAAAATAGAAAACATACTGTATACGTCCTTCCTTTATAAAATGGAGAAAGTTCTGCGATGGCCGGGAATCGAACCCGGGTCAACTGCTTGGCAAGCAGCTATGCTGACCACTATACCAACATCGCTGTAAGAAGCTAAAGTCTAAATTATGAGAAACTTTTCCACAGTATTACCAGATTTAGAGGAAAAATAGAAAATATACTGTATACATCCTTCCTTTATAAAATAGAGAAAGTTCTGCGACGGCCGGGAATCGAACCCGGGTCAACTGCTTGGAAGGCAGCTATGCTGACCACTAAACCACCATCGCTGTAATAACTTAAAATTATGAGAAAATTTTCCACACTATTACCAGTTTTTGAACATAAATAGACAACATTTACATCCTTCCTTTATAAAATAGAGAAAGTTCTGCGACGGCCGGGAATCGAACCCGGGTCAAATGCTTGGAAGGCAGCTATGCTGACCACTAAACCACCATCGCTGTAATAACTCAAAATCATGAGAAAATTTTCCACAATATTACCAGATTTAGAGGAAAAATAGACAACATATACATCCTTCCTTTATAAAGTGGAGAACGTTCTGCAATGGCCGGGAATCGAACCCGGGTCAACTGCTTGGAAGGCAGCTATGCTGACCACTATACCACCATCGCTGTAATAACTTAAAATTATGAGAAAATTTTCCACAATATTACCAGATTTAGAGGAAAAATAGACAACTCAATGCGTACATCGTTCCTGTATTAGAGAAAGTTCTGCGATGGCCGGGAATCGATCACGGGTCAACTGCTTGGAAGGCAGCTATGCTGACCACTAAACCACCATCGCTGTAATAAGTTAAAATTATGAGACAATTTTCCACACTATTACCAGTTTTTGAACATAAATAGACAACATATACATCCTTACTTTATTCTATAGAGAAAGTTCTTCGATGGCCGGGAATCGAACCCGGGTCAACTGCTTGGCAAGTAGCTATGCTGACCACTATACCACCATCGCTGTAAGAAGCTAAAGTCTAAATTATGAGAAACTTTTCCACAGTATTACCAGATTTAGAGGAAAAATAGAAAATATACTGAATACATCCTTCCTTTATAAAATAGAGAAAGTTCTGCGACGGCCGGGAATCGAACCCGGGTCAACTGCTTGGAAGGCAGCTATGCTGACCACTAAACCACCATCGCTGTAATAACTCAAAATCATGAGAAAATTTTCCACAATATTACCAGATTTAGAGGAAAAATAGACAACATATACATCCTTCCTTTATAAAGTGGAGAACGTTCTGCAATGGCCGGGAATCGAACCCGGGTCAACTGCTTGGAAGGCAGCTATGCTGACCACTATACCACCATCGCTGTAAGAAGTTACAACTATGAGACAATTTTCCACAGTATTACCAGATTTAGAGGAAAAATAGACAACTCAATGCGTACATCGTTCCTGTATTAGAGAAAGTTCTGCGATGGCCAGGAATCGAACACGGGTCAACTGCTTGGAAGGCAGTTATGCTGACCACTATACCACCATCGCTGTAAGAAGCTGAAGTCTAAATTATGAGACAATTTTCCACAGTATTACCAGATTTAGAGAAAAAATAGACAACATACTGTATACATAGTTCCTGTATTAGAGAAAGTTCTGCGATGGCCGGGAATCGAACCCGGGTCAACTGCTGTGCTAGCAGCTATGCTGACCACTATACCACCATCGCTGTAACAGGTCAAAATTATGAGAAACTTTTCCACAGTATTACCAGATTTAGAGGAAAAATAGACAACATATACATCCATCCTTTACAAAATAGAGAAAGTTCTGCGATGGCCAGGAATTGAACCCGGGTCAACTGCTTGGCAAGCAGCTATGCTGACCACTATACCACCATCGCTGTAATAAGTTAAAATTATGAGAACATTTTCCACACTATTACCAGTTTTTGAACATAAATAGACAACATATACATCCTTCCTTTATTCTATAGAGAAAGTTCTGCGATGGCCGGGAATCGAACCCGGGTCAACTGCTTGGAAGGCAGCTATGCTGACCACTATACCACCATCACTGTAAGAAGTTAAAACTATGAGACAATTTTCCACAGTATTACCAGATTTAGAGAAAAAATAGACAACATACTGTGTACATAGTTCCTGTATTAGAGAAAGTTCTGCGATGGCCGGGAATCGAACCCGGGTCAACTGCTTGGCTAGCAGCTATGCTGACCACTATACCACCATCGCTGTAACAGGTCAAAAAAATGAGAAACTTTTCCACAGTATTACCAGATTTAGAGGAAAAATAGACAACATATACATCCATCCTTTACAAAATAGAGAAAGTTCTGCGATGGTCGGGAATTGAACCCGGGTCAACTGTTTGGCAAGCAGCTATGCTGACCACTATACCACCATCGCTGTAATAAGTTAAAATTATGAGAACATTTTCCACAGTATTACCAGTTTTTGAACATAAATAGACAACATATACATCCTTCCTTTATTCTATAGAGAATGTTCTGCGATGGCCGGGAATCGAACCCGGGTCAACTGCTTGGAAGGCAGCTATGCTGATCACTATACCACCATCGCTGTAAGAATTTAAAATTATGAGAAAATTTTCCACACTATTACCAGTTTTTGAACATAAATAGACAACATATACATCCTTACTTTATTCTATAGAGAAAGTTCTGCGATGGCCAGGAATCGAACCCGGGTCAACTGCTTGGAAGGCAGCTATGCTTACCACCATACCACCATCGCTGTAAGAAGCCAAAGTCTAAATTATGAGAAACTTTTCCACAGTATTACCAGATTTAGAGGAAAAATAGAAAACATACTGTATACATCGTTCCTGTATTAGAGAAGTTCTGCGATGGCCGGGAATTGAACCCGGTCAACTGCTTGGCAAGCAGCTATGCTGACCACTATACCACCATCGCTGTAACAGGTCAAAGTTATGAGAAACTTTTTACAGTATTACCAGATTTTGAGGAAAAATAGACAACATATACATCCTTCCTTTATAAAGTGGAGAAAGTTCTGCGATGGCCGGGAATCGAACCCAGGTCAACTGCTTGGCAAGCAGCTATGCTGACCACTATACCACCATCGCTGTAATAAGTTAAAACTGTGAGAAAATTTTCTACAGTATTACCTAATTTAGAGGAAAAGCAGACAAGATACTGTATACATCCTTCCTTTATTAGAAAAAGTTCTGCGATTGCCAGGAATTGAACCCGGGTCAACTGCTTGGAAGGCAGCTATGCTGACCACTATACCACCATCGCTGTAACAAGTAAAAATTATGAGAAAATTTTCCACAGTGTTACCAGATTTAGAGGACAAAACAACAACACATACGTCCTTCCTTTATTATATAGAGAAACCTCTGTGATGGCCGGGAATCGAACCCGGGTCATTTGCTGGGAATGCAGCCATACTGACCACTATACCACCATTTCAACTGTAAACTTTGAATTTGTGCAAAACGTTTCCGCAGTATAAACAGAATTAGAGCAAAATTTGACAACATGTATACAGTATATCTTTCATTATACCAGGAAAATTATGAGATTTCCAGGACTTGAACCCGGGTTAACTGTTATACTGACCACTACCACCATTGTGATAACCAAACCTTATATAGTCCAAAAATATGTATCCAGAAATATCTTTCCTTTATTATTCCTCAAATATTCTGCGATGACTGGGAATCGAACCAGATCAACTTCTTGCTAGGCCGCTGTGCTGACCACTATACCTCCATCTTCCCTAATGTATATACAGTACATGAATGTAAATTTTCTGTGTAAAATGAGTAAAAACATGAAGACTACATGGAAGGTTTCTTTAAAAGGACATTTTTATAAAGTTAGTTTTAAATACATTGTTTGAATTGATAGCTTCAATTATTTCACAGAACATTTAATTATTGATTTACCGTATTTCAAAATTCCAAGATTCATTTAATTACTTTGTGGTGAATTTAATAATTATGTTTTTAACATTTTTGTGATACACTATTGAATAGGATATTTACACTCATATATCTCATGGTATATTAGCTCATGTAATTTTTAACTGCAGTTAGCCTCTGCTATACACCATATAATTCTCTATTTGGCTTCTTACAGGATGACTCGTTAAAAACAGTGTAAGTGTTATAGAATAGAATGTCAGAACAACATGTACACATTGCTTTTTAACATGTTGAAAGGAGCCTGTGAGATTTATCACTGAAGTAGTACCCGCCTGTGACCAGAAGGTGGCAGAACTTGACTGCAGCGCTCAGCGGGAGGCTACAGCTGCTAGCAGCCTTTCACCCCGGCAGGAGAATCAGCTGTGAGTTCCCCGCCCACGCTCTTGATGAATTTAGAAAGAGGAAGTGTAGGCCCACAATGCAGATACGAGAAAACCCTTTTCCATATTTCACGTTCTGGGTTTCCCTGATGTAAAATCACTAGCTGATATTGGCCATGACTAAATATGGTCGCAGACAAAGCAACGTAAGCTAAGTAATGTTTGGTAAAACATTATTCATACTTTGACTATGACTATAATCTACTTGATATTTGGGGGATTTCAGGAAAACTGCACACATTCTTCCCATCTTGGTCTTATTGCATTTCTACCAAATTACCAGAGAATGTAGTTTTCAAGCCAGAATAAAAGAAAGGGAAAATAACTCGCTTATGGCATTTTTACCATATTTAACATATTGTTCAGAGGTGTGGGGAATTAATTACCAAAGCTCTTTACAATTATCCTACAGAAACGAGTCACTGACAAAGGGCCGTCCAAAATTGTTCTGATGGTCGCAAATGGCCCCCACACCGCTCTTTGGACACCCCTGGCTTATTGCAAATAAACAATCAATATATGAATATGATGCAAAACACATGCATATGTGTGACTTACACACATGTATATCACATGTATGTCATATAAATCACAATAATTTTCATGACGACAGATCCAATTGAAACACACTGTTGAATGATTCAAGGTTGACATTTTTGTTAATTATTTATGTATTTATTTGTATAAACATATCTGTTTTCTTAGTGCTGGACTAAAAATAACACATGAGGGTTGAACATCTGGCTTGATGGTTTGGCATAAAGTTAGCTGGTACAACTTTAATTATCGAAAAATTTAAAACATAATATTTCTGACTGCTAAAATATGTGGTTTTTGCTTAGTTATATATATATATCTTTCAAAACTCTACTGGATTTGAAATAGCAACGCGTTAGAATATTTGTTACTGAAAAAAGTGGTCCGACGTCACTGTTTGATTACAGCCAGTAGTTTGGCTTTATGCTGTAGATTGAGGTTCTTGGATAAGAGAAGTTGGTTGGAAGGTGTAGATTATATTGTTTTCAAGATGTTTTTAATATATATACCTTCCTAAAAGAATAGCCTATGTCACATATATATATATATATATATATATATATATATATATATATATATATATATATAATTTTTTAGATATTTGTTGAAAGCATAGCCACAGGTGACGGCGGATAAACGTTTTCCTGTAAAGAGAAGTTGTTTCTGCCACCATTAGCGCACTTAGCAGTGAGTATATGAGTTTGAGTGATCTAGCTAAGACCCGCCTCCTGGCCGCTGATTGGTTGTTTCTGAATTTTTTCAGACGGCAGCAGTAGCTCATTGAGCAGGTGGAGGAGATCGATCTCGTCACAGATTTCAACCAGGACATCAGCCTTGAACGTAAAGGCAGAAATTGAGCTATTTTGCAAAGTATGGACAAACGAAATCTCCATTTTCTCTGATTTTTATTTCCAAAAACCATACATAAATTCACTTTCACTTCACTGCGCACGTGCTACTTTTTGTTTGTCTTGCACTAATCAAGAAAGTTATTGACAATGCAGCTGCTGTAATACGGACTGCTACAACTATCAGAACCCAAATGTCTTTCAAGACTGAATAATTTGAGTTACAGCATTTATTTTCCCTTTGGGCTCAATAAAGTATTTCCACATTCGAACTGAATAATCTGGTGGTAATGTGACAAATATAAACTCGTTATATATTCGTTGCAACTCCTTCTACATATAGAATAGATCAGTGGTTCTCAAATGGGGGTACGCGTACCCCTGGGGGTACGTGGAGGTACTGCAGGGGGTACGTGAAGCTTTTCAAAATATCTTTAGGCTCCTCATAATAAGTCTTGGGAAAAATTATTTTGTAAAAAGTGCGATAAAATATAAATGTGTGTTCATACACTGAATTTTATATTCAGTATTTACAGGGTATTTACAGCACTGTACCTCTTTTTTATTCCAAAAATGTTTTGCCCATGTCAGGGGGTACTTGACTAAAATTATATTTTTAAGGGGGTACATCACTGAAAAAAGTTTGAGAACCACTGGAATAGATCAACTCACAGCGTCCTAAAACTTATTAGAATATTTTAGATTGATGGATGCGACACGATCTGAAAAAAATGACTCATTTGTTGTTCAACTTAGTGATGACTAATACAGTGACACTGGATTTTTTAAAATTTTTGTTAACTTGTTTTATTGTATTTACAACATACAAAATAAACACATTGCAAACACCGGGTAATTTCTATGATTAATACCTAAAAAAGTGGGTATAGCAAACATTGTCCAACAAGATGTGCACAACACAAATCACATATGCATTCTTCAGAAGCTGTTTTGCATACGACCAGTGGAGGGGCAGAGAGGTTGGTATAAATATTCCATAGGAATCAACAAGAGGAAGTCCAGAATCGAACTACAGAATGATTCAGTACATGCCTGTGTAATTCACACATACGTAAACATATAGCTTACATTCCAAGAGATAAACTGTCATCTCTTCCAGGCCAGCTTCACACCAGCTGCACACCTTTTTTTTTTTTTTTTTTTTTTTGCATTGCAGAGTCTTGCTGAAGTCACGATTCTGCAGGCAGTTTTCGGAGCCTCCGAAAACGACCGGCGGAGAGCTTAAAACGCCGTAAGCCTAGAGCTTTAACTCGCAAAAGCCGACGTTACGTCACCACAGCCGATCGTCTTCGGTTTGCACGGTCCGTGCCTTGACGATGTGAGTCTGTTGAGCCGGTGAGAAGCTGTGCCGAGGTTCCGACCACAGAGACAATAAAAGAAAAGTAAATAATAAATAACCCTTCGCTTTTCTCAACGCCTCTTCAGCAGTCTCTGTACTGCTTGTTTGCCTGAGGAAAGCCTCGGGCCGCGCCTCGGTAGCTGCGTTTCTATTCATAATAAGGCGAGACTTGACCTTTTGAAAAGAAATTCAAAACGTCAATTTAGAAAAAAACTCTTTTTCCGATAAAAAATTAGGATTAGTTGTTTTTTTGGCCATATCAAAATTGGTCTATTTTGCAAAGAATCACAATGGAAACCCCTTTTTCTGTGCATCACAATCACATGGTCGACAACAGGATGTTACTACTGGCAGAAACCATGAAGAAGATGACAGGAAGAGGTAGGAGGAGTTTTCAACAAACTCATTTGCATGTTTTTCAAATTACGTTTCTTATTTAATCAAAATACTGCAATTGCTAAATTGCGTTTTTTGTGACATCAGCGGAATATTGACAGAGCTCTGTGCACATTTGGAATGGAAACACAGCTTGTTGTCTTTTGGTATAAACCAGACTTTTCAGGAAAAGTCTTTCAGACATTTTCGGTTGTCTTCTATCAAAGAATTGCTTTGTTTTTAAAGCCGCTTCGCAGCTTTTGTTTTGGTCGGGATCCTCGTTAAAGAGCTACTTACAACAAATAACCCCATTCTAAGCAACCTGTCAAAGGAAAGTGTTTTTGATGGAGAATAAAATAGTCTCAAAAAAGGGTCAAGGGAATAGGATTCCAACATGAGCTTAAAAAAATGAATTCAGGAAGTCAGAATTGTTCCTGATGAGTACATAAAAATAATGGATTAATGAGAATATGTAAATAAAACATATATTTACCCACTTTAGCTGTAAAGGATATAGGAAGCTCTTGCTAAAACCCCCCCCCAAAAAAACAGTCACTGTTGCAGCATCGGTCAACTGAACTCCCCCATAGAAGCATAATGACAGTCTATGGAAAGATAATTCCACCCACTAGTAGATGCGAGACTTCAAGCCGATGTGCTTCTGTTCTTTCACGTCTCTTTATGGTTTAAACGTGAGGCTTAAAGGCTGCGAGTGTAAAAAAAAAAACAACAAAAAAAAATGTCACAACATCTGCTTCCACCTAATTTACAGAGTCTGCTGAACCTGGGTGCCATGTCTCTTCCATTTTACTCATGAGTCACGCTGCCTGCAGCTCACTTTGAGTTACGACTCAAAGGTTTAAAGCAGATGGGCGGCCGGCTGTAACCACAGCTCGGCTTCTGGTAACAGCAGTCTCTTGGAGGTAAAACGTTAGCCGTACTCAGAAGTAGGCGGCCCTGTCACCAGTTTGCCGTACCCTGACAAAGCCCCCAGGTCAATGTACAGCGAACCCTTCCTCCTTAGGTGGCCAGAGTCTTCGGAGTACAGAGACGATTCTGGAGAGGAGAAAGGCGAGCACGTGTTAAAATCCAGTCGCGTCTCTGATAACACGACAGTTTCGAGCGCACTTCCAAAGGGCCTACCCTGCGTGGTGTCGTGGTGCTGGCTGGGCTGCCGTAGCAACAAGTGGGTGGCCTCCTCCAAGGCCGAGTCGAGGCTCCAGCAGCGCGGCTGGTCCTCCCTGGGGGGGTTCAGGGCGTCGTCCTTCAGCAGCTCGGACGCGGAGCTCCGCAGGGCGGGGTTCCTCTCCAGGGCTCGGCCCAGGAAGGAGCGCATGGCCGCGCTGCAGTCCTCCGGTATGTCCTCCAGAGGCGGGGCCTGCTTGTGGATCTGTCGGCACACACCGAACACAGGACACGTCTCATTAAACCGCAGCCAGACCAAACAGTGTGAAAATGTTCCAAAAGATCTCCGCCAGCAAACAAAGCAATTTGTCTGACAAGTTAAAAACAGAACAACGGGCTGAGACTGCAGAGGTAACCAATGCTCCATGACGGGTTTCATGGGGAAGTGAGTAACTGTTTGAATATATATATGTATATATATAAAAAAAGGTAACCATTTAACAAGCAGAACCATGTAATGGAAGAAGTAGAGACGCAAAGAAGCAGAAGTGACGTTGACTCACTAAGTGTGCAATAGGTCAAACTCATCTTATCTCCTCACAATCTAGTGTGAAATAAGTCACGGAAACTGACGTCAGGCTTCTAAACGCAGCAAGTGATGTCTGCCAGGCGAGTTTCATCGCCGAGCTTGACTTTATCTCGCTTCTCCAATATTGACAAATGCAATGATAGCAAAAAAAAATTGTTCTCAGTAATCAACATTGGATGAACTGTGTTTGGCAGCTACATGTCTGGCATTTTGGTGGTCTAGACACAAGAATTTAGCCTGAAACAAAAACAGGTCAGTTTTAGCCTGTAAACCAGACAATGAGGCCGATGAGCATAATAACTAGGCCAAAGTACTGAGACAAGCATGATATTGTTACAGTAGGGTTAGGATTGGACTGTTGTGTTTGACAAAATGTCTAAGTCCAGAACAGTTCTAAAAATGTGGGGCTAAATGAGAATCTGCTGATTCTGGAAATAAAAGCCTTCATCGCTAAGCATGACGAATACCTGCCTGGATTTTCCTGGAATCATATCAAAAAACTCTCGTTATGCTAGCACAGACGCAACCCAGTACTGAACTCTGTCAATCTCGACTGATGCATCAGCAAAGCATCTTCTTGCAAATGATTTAACTGTCGGATGGTGCAGCAGCTGCCTATCACTCCACTATTCATGTCACCAGTAACTGGTTTTATTTAAGCACAAACTGTTTTGGTGTTTTGTAAGGATCCTGATAAAGGCCACAAGCCAAACACATGTTGGCTTGCTAATAAAGTTGCTTCCTCAGTATTTAAAGTGTTCAATCGATAGAGCAGGCCTCGAGGTCCGGTGTCCTGCAACTTTCAGATGCGTCTCTGCTTCCACACACCCGAGTCAAATAATGAGGTAATTTGATTCCGGTGTGTTGGATCAGGAACACATCCAAAAGGTGCAGCACTCTGGCCCTTGAGACATGGGTTGAAGGACCCCTGCATGCACTTTGGATGTAGCTGACGCTATGCCAGATTAAATGGTAAATGGACTCATCTCATATAGTGCTTTTTCCAGTCATTGTGAGTACACAAAACTGTGTACTCACAGTACAGTTATATTAACCCGTTTGCTCTCACAGATGCAACTTGGGGTCAACTTAACCAGCAGGAAGCTGGAATAAACCCTACAACCTTCCGATTGCAAGTTGACGCCTCTGCCCACTGAGTCACAGTCGCCCCAGTGGATATATGGATTTCTGCTCCAGATGTGCTTGCTCCTTGCAAATCCCCGTGCCACTGTACTGTGAATTTTCTCCAAACCCTTTTGTTTGAGACTTACTTTGTGCTCGTCTGTGATTACATGACAAAAATGAGGAAAACAAATGAAATAAGCAAGAGTACTCACAATGTAAAGGTAGGACGGGTAGGCGGTGCGCGGGTAGCGCCTGACCCAGGGAGGACTAGCAGTCTGCATATGGATTATGGTGGTGCCCAGGCTGTAGATGTCCGTCTTGGTGTTATGTCCTCGACACAGAACCAGTTCTGGACTCATATACATCTGTTTGAAAAGAACGTGAAACCACATAAATGCTACATGTGGGCTGCAGACCCAAAACGACAGAACAAGAAGTGAAAGTTGTTCCACTTTTAGTGATCATCTGTTGAATTCTGACTATCAGAGAAGTAGCAAACAGGAAGTGTCCTCTTACACAAGAAGGGGCTTTCTGTGATAAACAAGCTAACCTTTAGGCCCACGCTCTGTGTGTATGTGTTTGTGTGTCAAGGTATGTTCAGTGCCAAATGTTTATTGGCCTTCGAGTGAAAAGCAAACACAGCAGCTGAGTTCATCTTTGTTTTTCTCTGCTGGAAATTCCAGCTTGCTCTCCCGTGTTAATGTGTGTCTGAGCATCTCGCCATAATCACCAGGCTCTCTCTCTCTCTCTCTCTCTCTCGTTGGGTGTCTGCCCTGGGACTTTCCGCAAGCCAAGCTGCGAGAGGCTCGGCGTGCAGATGGGACACACAAACAGGCTCAAACATCTGAAAAGCAGGGAGCGTATGTTGTCGGGAGAGACGGGCGTTTGAGAAATCCCTCGGACTCTTCCCAAAACCTCCTGCAGATCAAAGCGAGAGTGTCCTGGGCAGACACAAAACTGCTATTAGCAGCGGTGAGGTCAGCGAGTGCGGCGGTGGCCGTGCTGTAAAGCTTGCCGGCCGTTGAGCTCGATCTTTAGAAGAGCGTCACAAAAGGACAAACAAGTGCAGACAGGTTTATTGACGAATTAGTCAAAAACTTGTGTGAGGGTGGGAATCGAGCCTGAGTCAGAAACAAGACGCCTGCTGACTTTTCTAGTAAACACTCATCAAGTTTGATTCGAGGAAGCAGCAACAGAAAGAGGCTGTGTTCGAAAGAAGCTTGCGCTTGCATCCTGTAAGGTTGCGTCAGGGTTTTGTTTTTGTTTTTTCTTACCTCTGTTCCTCTGAGGTCTCGGGGGGTGTACATATCCTCTGTCATCTGCACCGTCAGACCAAAGTCCACCAGCACGGCCTTGTCCGACATCAGAACGATGTTGCTGGCTGAGAAAGGAGAATGCAATGATTCAGAGACGTTGCAAATCGGGGACAGGCTTTTCTTTTTTTTAGTAATTTCGGAATTTCTGCAGAAAAAGCCAACACATTCCAACCTAGAGGCTTTGGAATGCGCTTTGTGCTGATTTGAAATGAGAAGGACGTCGGGTGTGTTAAAGGCATGTGGACAAGGAAGTGAAGTGAATGGTTCTGGTAAAGCTAATTCTTGCCAGCAAAACACTCCTTGAGGGAAAATGACTTGGGGTTTGATCATTAGCAGGAAAGTGTCGCATACTACAGAGACAAACCAGAGGGACAGGCTGCTGTTATCGTAGACCTTTAGTCCTTTTTCTGGACGCTAGCTCTGCCTGAGAAGGAGGTTGGAATTTCCACACTGGGATTCTTTAAGACATGAGGCTGACAGGTTTGTGAGTGAAATCCTTTGATCCCAGCTGTACTGGGTGGCTACCTTTCGTCATATTTCTTCTTTACGCTCTACATTCTGGGCATTGATGGTGAACATCGGATTTTTGTCAGTCTCACCCGGCAGCATTTGAAGATTTGCTTTCTGGTTGTCTTAAATGTGTCACTTTTCCTTCTCAGTTACATGAACTATACTCATCTGCGGCTTCGCTGCAAAGCGAAACAAGGATATTGTTACAACGCTGCTTGGTCATTTCCTGAGCAGATCGGCCTTGGCAAGCTCAGGACGTCTACCAACAGGCGTCAAGAGCAAAGCATTCGCTTCCTGTGTCTCTTACGTTTGATGTCGTGGTGGATGACTTTGTGCGAGTGCAGGTACTCTAGCCCACGCAGGACCTGCTTGGCCACCCAGATGATCTCGAACTCCCTCATGGGCCCGCAGCTGTCCAGCTTCTCCAGGACCGAGCCGCCTTCCCCGGCCTCCATGAACAGGTGGACGGTCTGGTCCCAGAGCACGGCGCCGTACAGCTCCGCGATGTTCTCATGGCGGAATCGGGCCTGGAACTCCACATCGGCTGCTTTGAAGTTCTCAATGGGGATCTGTGGGGGAGGAAGGTTGAACGCGAAGTTAAAATCAATAGCAGGAGTGGATGTGTTTGCTCAATTTAAGGGATAGAAGCACAAGGCTTTTGGTAAATAAATTGACATGCAAACTTGCAAAAACATGAAATGCTAGGAGAAGAGATCGTCAAGTAAGAAAGTAAGAGCAAGGTTATTAGCCAAATGTATTTAAATACGCAAACACGGACTGCTGAACTGTCGAATATAAAGACGATATAAAGACATTATGTTCCTAAAACACTTAAAGTATCATGTATGTTGAGATATAACTGACAACTTTTGAACTAATATAAACATTTTAAATGTTTAAAACTTGAGGGAAAACTGTGACTTTATGACACAATTTAAAATTTGAAATTATTATAGATTAATAGCAGCATTTTAAAAAGCTTTTACAAGTAGTACTTTGTTGGGTTTCTTTAAAAAAAATCAACAAAATAGGAAATTCAGTATGTTGTCGGAAACTAGGTCAATAACACTGATTAGCATAGCAGAGCACAAGCATTTAGAGGAGAAGCTAATATGTTTGTGCATGTGCATGTATGCATGTGTGTGTTCAGTTTAAGCTAGTCAGAGATTCTGGTTTACCTACAGCTTTTCTTATTTTGAGTTAGTTTAGTAACAAAGCTAGCGCTAGCTGCAAAGCCACAATCTTTATATCAAGACTGGCAGCTTCAGTCTTGGTATAAAGATTGAAGCTGCAGTCCTTCAGCCTTCATACCAAACAGAGAAAAGTGGCTGCTTCCCCAACCTGTTATTTAACATCTCTAAATAACTTGGAAGGAAGCTAAGCCAGGCCAGATAATTTAGCTTAGCGATGAACAACAACTGTTAATGACACATTCCATTTGAGTTTCCCAGTTTCGATTCAAATGAATCTCCCAGAACGACTCCTGAACTAAAAATGATTCGAAAGCCAAAGGTTCTCTACCAACACAACACAGTCCAAAGTGGGTGACACACCTATAGGACACTTGGTGCTTTTTCCACTATTTTCCTTCTTCCTCCATTACACATCACTTTTTATTTTGTGACTTTAAAACATAACTTGAAACCTATTCTATTTAAATATGGAATACAGCTAATATTTATGCAATTCCTGCTAAGACGAACTGCAGCTAAACAACCTGTGCTGCGTTATATTTTGGAACGACTGGACAATTTGAAGACGGGAATAGTGCCAGTGTGATCACTTATATTTTCATTAAGTCGATTGCAAGTCATCATATTATTACACAACCTTAAGTATTGAATGCATTGATAATGTGTTTAAGTGGAGAAAATGCCATGAAATACTGCGGTCACCTTATGTTGCTAATAGTAATTATCTTGGTTAACTAGCAGAAAAAAATGACAAATCCAATCCAACTTATAACTGGAATACAGTTAAAGTCGATGTCATGCGTTCATAAAATAGAGAATTGCAGCTGTTCTGGTGTACATGCATGATTGCCTTGATAGTTTCCCCTAAGCACAAGAAGAAAAAAAACAACAACTACATTGCAACATTGCATAATGTTATTAGCAAAGTGCATTTAATTATGACAGCATTTTTATGACCTCCATGTTATGACTCAGATATCCCCAGGAACTGGCTCCAGGAAGTTTTCCCAGCGTATTCACAGCAGCGTGCAGAGTCAACATGAAATTCTGATAAAACTGAAGGTAGGAAACTGCTCCTTCCTCATTTGTCAATATTTTCCATGCACCAAAGCGTAAACAACGCCCCCTCCACAACCACAGCGCCACAGACGCACGTAGGTATCGTTGCACCCATATAAAGATCACAAGATGTCTTGTGGAAATTGTGCCATTTTCACTGAAATTGTTGAAGAAAAAGAAGAAGAAAAGACAACAAGGGCTGATGTGGGAAGTTATGTTGAATGTCCAGTCTTGCTACAGCACTTTGCCCTTTTCGTATGCTTTCAAAAGAGCGCCGTGCTCTCTTCCTCTTTCAATTCAAAGGAAACCGTAGCTGAGTTGTGCACACATGACTGGTCTCTGTGCAAGCTGCACTTCACTCGGGCTGAGGAAATATTTGGCACTCAGAGAGAGAGAGTTACAAGAAATCAGGCGCAGGTCGAATTCCAGCGAGCACTCACCAGTTTACAGGCCATCCTCTTCCTGGTCGTAATGTCCTGAGCCAAGTGAACTTTCCCAAAGGAGCCCTTGGGCACGAGACCACAGCCTGGATTCTTGTAGGTCAACTTCCATGGAAACAGGAGAACGTCCAGGTTGATCTGATAGCGGCCTTTCTTTACAGCCATGTCCTTCTGCACAGCATGAAAACAAAGTTAAACTTCTGAAAGGAAACACTAAACGTCAGCAAAAGACCTGCGGGCGAACGCAGCGAGCCTCACCTTGTTCAGCAGGACTCCCATCTCCTCGGGCAGGTGCTGCAGAGCCGCAGCCTGCATGTTGGACAGGAGGTTCACGAAGGACAGGATGTCTTGCACCGTCCCGTAGCGGACACCCCCAAGTCCGTTGGCGTAGTCCTTCTGCTCCTTCCCGGGACCCACTCCGTCCCCGATCTCCTCGTTCTCGTCCATCTCCTCCTGGGAAAGCCCCTCTTCATCAAACGACAAGCCCGCTTCTTCCTCCTCTTCCTCGAGCTGATAGAGCGTCTCTGCTGCGTTGATGATGTCCTCTACGTTCATGTGAGCCAACAGCAGTTCCAGTCCGGTGTCATATTTGTAATCCATCGTGGCGCTTGTCTCTTCCCTCGCGACCTGAAATCAGACATCAGGAGGTCATTGGTTTTCTGGCTCTCTTCGGTCTGGCCTGCAGAACGTGCACCGACACCAACACTCATGCTCGGACAGAGCCTGACTGAGGCGCGCAGCGGGGAGGAGCAACAGGGAGAGTTTCCAAGGCAAGAGAGCAGTTTCAGAGAAAAGCTGGGAAACTCCAGCGAAGGTCAGCCCTCCGTTTACAGACTGGCAGGGAGTCATTAGGGAGGGGTGGGACGGAGTTTGACCGATTTACAGCGAACTAAAGATAAACACCTGCTTTCTACAGAAACACAAAGAATGAATCCTTAGAAAGAAAGGAAGAAGGAAAGAAAAAGAGAAAACCACCGCCTAAGAGACCAAACAGGTGAAGAATTGGATGTAGAAATTGTAACACATTAACAATAAATCTCCTTCAGACTTGGCATACAACACCGGATATGAAAAAAGAATATATGTCATCAAGATAACTAAATCAAGACATGCAACAACTTACCTAAAATGTGTAACAGGAGCTCATCATCAGCGTCGCTGCTGCGCCTCCGACGTCTGGCGGATCCTGACGCGTGATCAGAGTCTGACTGCTGACTTCTAAAGGAAGAAAACAAAGGAAGTTATAAGCCGACTGCACGTAGGAGATGACGCCGGGTGGGAGGATACTTTCTCTTTGTAGGTTTTGGTTTGCTTTTTCTTTGGTATTTAGAGATGGAAAGTCAAAAGTTTTTTTTTTCTTTTTTTTCTTTTTGCTCGGACGATTTCTTTTTGGGCAGCGACCTTTTACGTCAAGAAATACGAGAGGGAGGAGAAGGCAGGGAGTCCTCCGCATTTGTGGGCATCGAGGGTGAAGATGTGAAAGAAGTGGGGAAATAAATTAGTCTTTGGTCGAAGAGTCGCAGAAATGGTAGAAACAGCAGCATTAACCTTACTTCGACTGCAATACAGTTGTCTAATGTCTTGGACAGTCTTCAAGGAACGAAGTCCCACGCAAATAAAAAGAAATGTAGATGCTGTACTCAGACAGTATTATATACACGTTGCAAAAACACAAAGTTTTATCCAGTGTTTTTGTCTAGTCACTAGTGAAAATATCGCAGCACATTTGAAATAAAACAAAACTAATTTAAAAGTAATTTTTCAGCAAGATATAGGAGATGACAATGAGTCTTGAATAAAGATTTGAAAAAGTACTGGCTCTACTGGTAGATGGTTTTCCTGTAATGAATTCTAAATATCTGCCAAATGTTCTATTTAATAATTATTTACTTAAAACAACCTTATATATATTTGCTAATATAAGAGGTGTTAGCGATAAGAGGCTTTATCCTTGAGGTCCCTTCAAATAAGCCATACTTGTTTCGTTCTTTTCAAGCTGTAATGTTATAAACTTCAGCATTAAACAAACTAACTATATCCATCTTTTTATTTGAGCATTCAACAGTGGGACCTTGGGGACTGCAGATTGACAACAGTCTTTAATTTTTTTTTTATACTTATGAATACATTTCTTACCGTAGAATGACTTTCAATGTAACATAAATGAATTCATAACTTTTTCTACATTCATAAGTAGCACAATCGCTTCTCCGGTTAGGTATTGTCGTATCAAATAATTTACGTATGGTACTTCTCGCTTGCTGTACGCGCGTCTTCTCCTCGCGCATGCGCTTCTCGTCATCCTTCCGAACAGCAATGGCGTCTCCCTACACTGTGCACAGGTTACATATGAGAGGAAGGAACCCCGTGGTGAAATGCCTAAACACAATCGAAACTATACTCCGAAGGAGTGTAGGAACTGAGCCGGTGGTCGCTCACACCGAGGGAGCTCAAGGAGATGACAGTGGTTAGTAATATAACGTGTTAAATCCATTACTTTTGCAGTTCAGCTGTTGTGCCAAGGAGAAACCATGACAGAGTCCGCAGAGAAAACTTTCATTTTATTTCCACTTGGCTCTAGTTTACGCGGCTTGTAGTGTTTTAAACATTACAAACCGCTTTAAGGTACGGTTTGTGTACACATATAATTCGGCATGGTTTGCGACCGCTAGAGAGAGCTTATTAGATGAAATATTGAAGGTATCATTTGAAAATAGCTAGTTAAAGAAGAGCTCATGAAGTCTGTTCTTAATGACATCTAAAGTCCATGTATATAATTTGCACCGAGGGCCAACAAGTAAGTATATATATATATATATATATATATATATATATATATATATATATATATATATATAGTACAGACCAAAAGTTTGGACACACCTTCTAATTCAATGGGTTTTCTTTATTTTCATGACTATTTATAAGGCAATAAATCCCACTTATTAACCTGACAGGGCAGGTTGACCTATGAAGTGAAAACCATTTCAGGTGACGACCTCTTGAAGCTCATCAAGAAAATGCAGAGTGTGTGCAAAGCAGTAATCACAGCTAAAGGTTGCTACTTTGAAGAAACTAGAATATAAGGGCTATTTTCAGTTGTTTTACACTTTTTTGTTTAGTGCATATTTCCACATGTGTTATTCATAGTTTTGATGCCTTCAGTGAGAATCTACAATGTCAATAGTCATGAAAATAAAGGAAACTCGTTGGATTAAAAGGTGTGTCCAAACTTTTGGTCTGTACTGTATATAATGAATAAATAATTAATTTTTTTAAATGTAAAGAATGTATTAATTGCTGACCAATCAGTTTCTCACCTTCAATTATATAGAGATCAAATCAAATATTTATTTTTCAAATAATATGAAACCTTCAGTTACACAACCAAAACTTAGTTAGGCCTATCACACAAATTTTGCTGGATGGTAAATTGTCCTAGATGTTATTGCGATAAACAATAATATTGATTTTAGGGCCATTTTCAAGTAATATACCGGGAACGGCATAAAAACACATTCTCAAAGATCAGTGCACTTTAAATTCTAACGAACATTTAACACGGAAACTTGGAGGACATTTAAAATATCCAAAATTAATAAACAAAACCTCATAATAAAATGAAATAAAATTATTAAGACTCTATAAGCAAAATTGTCCTTAGGGAAAAATGGCTATTTGAGAAGAGAGCGCCAGACTGAAGTCAAACAATTTTTGCTAGAAAGAAAGAGAAGAGAAAAATTATATATCATGCAAATGGAAATTGTTGAACTTGTTTTAATTCATCATCGATTTATTCCTTAATGCGACAGGCCTTGCTGCAATTAACATTTAAATAAGTGTAAGAACAAAGTTTCTGTTCTATCTAAAAAGATCTTTAAATATTTACAACCAAAAGCATAAAGTAAAACATTCCACAGCATCTTGCTGTATGTATTGTCTTAAACTGTGAACTTTCAGTAACGTGTTGTTTGGTTTTTTTTGTCTACTAAACATATGCCATAAAATCCAATTAGATGAAGGGGGGAAAAATTGTCCAGAATGTCTCGATCCACTTCTGAGACATCTATTTTACACAGATGTCTCTCCCTAAATGAAACCCGTGGTCTCCTGAGGAAAAGCCTGTGATTGTGGTTGTTTTTCCTCCAGGAGAAAAAGATGGGCCCAAGTCTTTGTCCGAGCTCATGGCGGACCGACAGGAACAGGCGGAGAAGTCGGTTCTGATCAGCTGCCCGTCCAGAACCAGCGAGAAAAAGTTCCTCAAGTTTTTATCAAAGCACGGAGACATCAACAAGCACTTCTTTTACGAAAGCTACGTAAGTAAGAGACGCCGCCAAGTGCGTGCGTGTGTTTTAAGTTGTGAGGTTAAGCACCGCCTGTGTGTGTGACGGAGCTGTGGGTTGGCGTCCTTCAGGGCGTCTACGCCGTGGTGGAGTTTGCCCGCCGGGACAGCGTCGCCTCTTTACTGGAGTCAGCCGCCATCCCCAGCGTCAACCACGAATGCATGGTGCCATTTAAATCCAGACTGCTGTCGCTGAGCAACCACAGCTTGGCAGCCCCGCCAGCCCAGCAGCCGGGGTTGCCATGCCGACCTCAAGCCACCGTTTCCATCAACGAGCTCATCCAGAGGCTTTCCAGGGAGGACAGCGTAAGCATGCGGCTCATCAGGGACCAGACGCTGGTTTGGTTTGTTTGCGTTTTTGACAGAACCGATCGGATTCTTCCCGCTCTCACGTCTCTCCAGGTAGACGATCAGATCGGCGCCCTGACTGAGACCTACCAGCTCACAGAGGAAAACAGCAGACTGCGCTTCCTCGTCTGCTCTCTGCTCAAAGACGTCGCCGCCGCTTATTTCCCAGAATGCACCATCAGGCCGTTCGGCTCCTCGGTGAACGGCTTTGGGAAGCTCGGCTGCGACTTGGACATGTTCCTGGACCTGGACAACATCAGCGGCTGGAACTTTAAACCGGTGATGGTGATGCTGGCGCTGCATCTTTAGCCTGTAAAGCTAAGCGTATATTTGTGTGAATGTGGATTTTATTAGCATTCCACTAGCATTCATCAGTTTTTGTGTCTTCAGTTTGCAGAATTTTAAGAGATTACAGAGGATTCATGCAGTGAATCCATTCGGTGGATCTATAGGTGTTGCTTTGTAAAATCTAATACTGCAATCACACTAGTATCCATTTCAGTGACACTTAAAGGTTTTATCTGACACCAATGTATTTTATTTTTTTGTCTGGATGTCCCTAAATATAGGAAGAAAGTTGCTGAGTTGGCAACAGTGGGGTCTTTATTGTTAACTGCTAACGTGCAGACATGAGCTGGTGGGCGGGGCCAACAGTTGAGCTTCTCTCGTAGCAACAGAGGACAGTGGTTGATTTTTAGACTTTGCCGTATAAAGATTGACTTCATATGGAAGTGTGGGCTGATCACCGATCTGCCAAAATGAAGGAAATCAGGGCTGATTTATCAGCTACTTGTGGATTCTATATCCTTCATCCCAATAAACACACACCCTACAGAATAACACCCACAAAACCTTTGTGATGGAAAAGAAAACTGGTCTCATTTCTTCACATTTAGACTCATCTAACACACATTTTTCAAAAACGTTATAAATGAGAACAGCATGACAGCGGCTTTAGGGTCAAGACAAACGTAGCTGATGTTTTGCTTCAACGTAATTAATCCTGTGTGTCCCGTATGCCTGCAGCCCAAATCGGGCCTGAGCCTCGAGTACCAGATGAAACGGACCAACTCGGAGCGCCACGTCACCCAGAGCATCCTGTCCGTCATCGGGGAATGCGTGGACCACTTTGGGCCCGGCTGCGTGGGCGTGCAGAAGATTCTCAACGCTCGCTGCCCCCTGGTCCGCTTCGCCCACCAGCCGTCCGGCTTCCAGTGCGACCTCACGGCCAACAACCGGTACGGCGTGCAGCTCGTTAAAATGGCAGTCAGGGATAGTTCTGACCCGGCCCCTGTGCGGTCACAGAAAGTTCAGTTTCACTCAGGCATATTGAAATGTCAGTAGTGACTCGGTGATAGCAGCGTCCCCCCAGGAGAACCTGCCGCCTTTGCAAAAGCCCCAAACAGAAACCAAGACTGTTCAGGAAGTGCTGCAAAGCCTCACTCTCTCTCTCTCTCCAGCCGTGGTGAGACCCAACGGGTCGGCCGGAGCCGGGGTGGGGAAGGATCGGGGTGGGAGGGCTCGTTCAAGTTTCATCACTTCCCCCTCTGGCCTTAAAGATATCTTTTCATCAGCCGGCGTGTGACACAAACACGTAGACACCTGCTAACGTACTGAAAACCGCTCGGCTCTTTCTGAGGAACTGGAGTGGAACCACCCGCTGTGGGTGGATGTGAGAGGGACTTTTCTCAAATCGAGCTCTTAGATCTCTGAAGCGTGGCATTTTTCTGCCAGAGAGGCCACTCAGTGTGTGTGTGTGCATTTGAACTTGAACAGTCAGCAGTAGCAGTCAGAATGAACAGAATGCTGCTCCCTGGTGGTGTTTTTTTTATTTTATTTGTTTTAGTTTTAGTGTCCTCGTTAAACTGTCCTCCAGAAGTAAGCAGGTTTTCCTTCCTTTTACCTTCCAAGCTTGAACCTTTTGGAGCTTTTTAAATGAAAAAATGAATAAATCAAGCAAATTCTTATTATTTTATTTAATTAAAAAAAAAATCTGTATTTATTTTGGACTCATGGGGAAAATGTCTTATTTAAAGTGCAGTAAGGTATTTGTACTAAAAAGTAAACCAAACATACTTGGTAGCATTTTGTCTTTTTGCAGTGTAGAGGTTGAGATTTAAAATATATGTGTAAAAGTGTTTACCCTCCTTCAGTATGCACATTTTATCAAATTGTTTTTGCATTTTATTAGGATTTTTATAAGATAAAAGTGGTGGCTGAATGTGAAGAGGAAGGAAACAACACAAAAAACAAAAAGCACAGTTATGTCTTTTCTAACAAATAAAAACCTGGAAAGTGCAACACCGCTACAGATCTGGAAACCACAGTTTTCTTCCATTCTTCTTTGTAAAATGAATCAGGCCGTCAGTTTTGGACAGAGAACGTCTGTTGACATCAGTTGTCAAGATGTTCACAATTTGATTTGAGTCTGGCACATGATTTTGTTCTAATTTGACATTTCTGTTCATGTGCAAGTTACTGAAAGTGACTCAATCAGTTTCCAAAGAAGTCCTTCTAAACATGCAGAAACCATTTCACTGATGTGGGAGAGTTTCTGTTTGTGAGAACTGTGAAAACTGAGGCGTTTAAAGCCGCAATATTTTTACAAAATTATGATTTTTCCATATTTGTTAGAACTGTCACCATGCTGCGATGGTTTGCTATGTAAAGATTGATCACCGTTACAGGAAAACCGTTTACTATCTCCGTTATCTGTGGCTATGCTAGGTAGTGTGAGCATTCACAGACTACCCTAATAGCATAGCAGAGGGAAAGGGGGAGGTGTGAGCAGCGCATACATGAGGATGATTGACAGCACTAAGACCCTCCTCTTAGCTGTGATTGGTTGTTTCTGACCAAACGGTGTATTTCTATAATTCGCACTGGTAGATGGTGAAGGAGCTTTTTTGTTTTCCACAGATTATGTCACAACCTAGCAACAGTTTTAACAAATATGTACAAATAAAAAAATAAACATACATTAAAAAAACAACAAACAGCTTTAATCATCTCCACATTGTCCTCCCTGACATGTCCGCTGTGTTCCTTGTTCTTCATGTTCTCTAGCGTTCTCTAGCAAACCTCTGAGGTTAAATCCAGTGCTCTAATGCGAGCTTCCGCTTGACCACAGGGTGGCGATGAAGAGCACGGAGCTGCTGTACCTGTATGGGGAGCTGGACCCGCGGGTGCGCAGCCTGGTGTTCACCGTGCGCTGCTGGGCGCGGGCCCACGGCGTCACCAGCAGCATCCCCGGCGCCTGGATCACCAACTTCTCCCTGACCGTCATGGTGCTGTTCTTCCTGCAGAAGAGAAGCCCTCCCATCATCCCCACTCTGGACCGGCTGCGGGACCTGGCAGGTACCAGCGCACACGCCCAGAGCCTCACCGGAGTTAGTTCAGTTCAGAGGAGCAATTTTTTTGTTTTTCCACTATATTGTCTCGTCTTTGCAAAGACTTTGAAATTTGTTCCCGTTTAATTTTTTCTGGTCTGCTTTTCACATCCTATTGCGGTTCTATTCCTGTTTTCATTTTTTCTTTTCTGAGATTTCACAGAAGTTAAGTTAAATTTTCTGTTTTGATGACATGGGGCCAAAAAAAAAAAACAACAGTTAGACTTCTGTTTCATGGTGTGAGTACCCCATTTTCAGCGCAATAATAATACATCTGAAAAACAAAACAAAAAAAAAGCTGTAATTCTGTAAGCCAGAAGGGTGTAGGGTAATTTCTGTAAGAAGGGAGTCCCAGAACGCCCACACACTTCTCCTTTTAAAGTAGGAAGAATCATCATGTAACCAATAAGCAGATGGGAGACGGCTGCGGGTTTGGGTTTTTTTTACTGATTGAATAAACAAATGGGTTAATAATTTAGCACAAAAAAAACCCCAGCTAATAATCTTAATTTGTTAATTTGTCGGCCAGAAATTGTATTTATGAGAAAGTGAAAGTGAGAACACACCATTTTATGGTGTTTTAGCTCCATAATTTAAGTGTGAAATTCCACAGGCATAATTAATTCAGCTCAAAACATAAACGTATTGGAGCTGCTATGGTGTTAAGTATTCCTGTGTAAGTTTAGATAAATGGTAAATATTTTTATTTATCCAATCATCTGCTGCACTGAAACAAAAAAAAAAGGTTCAGCCCCTGAAATATTTTGACATTTATTCCTCCTTTGTTTTTCATTGTAAATATTTATTCCACATTTTGAACTGACACTATTCTCCGACTGCTCGTTAAATTCCATAGCAGTGCCACTCTCAGTGGTTAACTGAGCTACTAAGTCATTCAAGTTTTCTCCGGTTGAAAAAGAAAATGTTAAAAACTTAAAGTTTTTGACTTGACAGTATTTGTCAAGTTTGTAAACTGCGCCCCCTAGAGGAAGCGCTTTGCGTAGCCTCCTCCTGTTGTAGCTGTAAGTTTTTTGGGGTTTCTCTACCTGCTCGGCGCATCTAGACAACTTTTAGCCCGTTTTTAGCTCAAACTTTATCAGTCTGGATGGCGGTCGTCTTTAAATACCACTTTTCAAGCGTTTGTGCAGATTCATAACTAGATTTAGGTCTAGCAGTGATATTTTTCTGTTACACTTGCTGAAAGTGCAGCAAAAAATGATTCTAGAAAAATATTTACTTGGGTTCAATACAAATGAATGCCACACTTTTATTCCTACTATGAGTTGGCAACATAGATTTAAAGTTTTATCACCATATGTTGTGATATTATTGTGGTAACAGCAAAAGTTCTAATAAGACATATTCATTACTTGTTTTTTAGGTTACCATATGTCTGTGACTGTGTGTCACAGCAATTAGAGCCCCACAAACACAAATACCGCTCCTGAAAAACATTCCCATTTGTAATCTGCTTCTTTAGGTCACCAGTCAGATAAAGTGGTATGATTAGCACACAATAACTTCATTCGATCATATTTGAAAACGTATTGACATATGTATATTTGATACTCGCATTGAATAAACAGTGGAAAAAAATAGCAAAACTCGACAGTAAATCGAAATTCTTTTGATGATAGAAAATTTATCGCGGTAAATGATAAACGATACGATAAATGCTTATGAGTCGAAAATGTTAAACTACGTATCATTTAATCTGTTTTACAATTTCACACTGTTTTTAAATAGGGTGGCCACCTCAGCAACTTTGTCACTTTATTTAGCAACTTTTCAGACAAAAAAAAAATCGTATTGGCCAAAATCGGTAAGTAAAGATCGGCGATGGGTCAGAAAACTGTGTTTGGTGCACCGCCACTGTCAGTTCTATTGAAGCTGGTGGCAAGATGTGAAAAAGTGTCAGGGGTGGAAATACTTGTGGAAAGTTCTCCAGGTGTGACATTTAGTACCTTCTGTTGAAATATGTTATTCAAAGTAGCTTTTGTGTTAGTCTATAATGCTCTATAAGGCTAAAGGGTAAATTCCACATTAAACTGCAGCATTACAGTCTCTTTTACTCTCTTTCAGCATTGTTGAAGTTCCTCCTCCGTTATTTCATTTCCCTCCTGTCTGTCCTCAGTGGTAGAAAGCGCTGCAGCTCTCTGAGGCACCAGGCTCATTTAAATCCCCTCCCTCGTCTGGTTCGTCCACAGACACGAGCGGTCGAAGCAGAGATCACGCTGTCCGCCGATAAAGCTGAGCAGCCGCATAATATATGCAGACAGCTGCAAATTGAATTCAAATGGAGTTCTGTCGCCACGGCAGCAGCAGCAGCAGCAGCAGCGGAGGCTTAGGAAACCTGCCCTCCTAATCCCAGTTCTTGAACTCTCCTCAGCCACTGTGAGAGCGGACGCCATGACGGTTCTGGAGTTCCAGCGCCGCTGGGTCTGACAAGCTTTTGTGCTCGTCGTGTGAATCCGCAGCTGCGATTCCGTTCCAAATGTGCGCAAATCTTTGTCTATATACCGCTAACGTCGAAAAAACATAATTTCGTGTTGTTTCCATTAAAAAAGAAACTAAATTAAAATCACTCGCAAATAAGCTTGCTCACGTGATTGTTTTGGAGAATAAGTCCTCTTATCTAACAAGTAGTATTTTAATCAATGTAAATAAATATGTTATACTTATAAGAACAAAGTATTTCTTCAGTGCAAGTAAGCCAACGATGCGGATCCTGGTTCAGATGGTGCAGTGACGGGCGTGTTTATTATTTTGAAATAACTTATCGCATAAACAAACATACTCGTGTGTGATTTTAATTGTGTTTCTTACTGAATAGAGAAACCAGAATTGGGAAACTCTGTTTTTTGTTGTTGTTGTTTTTACATTAGAGAATATCAACAAAGTTTTGCCTGCATTTGTAATGGAAACGCAGCTGATGTGAGTTTGAGTCCACATCAACATGGCCGCCTCGCTCTTCCTCTGTCACCTTGACTGTCTGATAATTGCTTTCCAGAAGTAATATACCCCCCTCCCACACACACACACACACCCTTCCCTTCACGGCCTGCTTAGCTCAGACTCCGTCACACAGAGTGCTTACAGGACAATAAAAGCTCCATCGCTCGGGAAAGGTCGACGACCCCGCCTCCTTCAGGCCTCCTCCCCGGCGCATTGGCAGCTATTTAAACAGCGCTTAAAACACACACATGCACACACACGCACCCAGCCTGGCCTCAGTGTGGAGTGAACGAAACGGGGTAACAAGGCCGGCCCTGGACTAGGACACGGAGAGCGGCAGCGTGACTTACAGCTCGGCCGTTGTGTTTTCGCTGACCAACGTCGAACACACACACACACACACACACACACACACACACACACGCACACACACACACACTCTCTGATTCAGACGCACATCCGTCTGCGACTTGTTTACGCCGTGTAAAGGCGAGTCATTTTACCTTGTCCCCCCGCTTCTCTTTCGCTCCCCCCCCTCCCCTGTCAAGGTCCCGCAGACGAGAGCGTGATTGAGGGAAACGACTGCACGTTCGCCACCGACTTCAGCAAGATCCAGCTGCAGAGCAACACGGACACGCTGGGTGAGCGCGGAGAGGCGTCCGATCGGGGCCGCACGTCACTTTGACGGACGGCGGCGTGCGTTTTATAGACGAAGCACGTTTTATTACATGTGAAACCAGGCTTCCTACTAGAGAACACAGCAGAGGATGAGAGGACAGGCTATGTGTAATATATTGAGTCAGAGGCAGGAAGAGACACAAACATATCTTGCATACAGCAACGCTGAACCTGCGTCATGGATCACACAAAGCTTCCATCACACGCATGGCTTAACCCTTTAAAGCCTCATAACAAACATTCATCAGAAAATTCTGATTTGTTTTGTAATTAAGTATTGAATTCATTACATAATAGAAACCATTTTTGACTCAACCGCTTGTTTTCTAAATTTTGTTTGTGTTGCAATCAATACATGAGGATCCATTTGATTGTCGTTACCAAAAACATCTGTTTTATAAGCATTATAAGAACAACACTGCATTATACTTAAAAAGCATCCATTATGTGTACAGATGTAAGCATTATCATACGTATTTCTAATTTATTGAGTAAGTTGAAATGGATAAATGAAAAAACTGGAAAAAATGACCTTTTTTATCTGATTAATCAACAGAGTACTCAGTTGAATACTCAATGAGTAAAATTAGCTGCAGCTCTTGTAATGTAATATATTTAGTTATAAATTCATACCTATCAAAACTTTCAGCATATTTCATAGTGATACAGTATTTACAGTTATAAAAAGTGAAAACACCCCCTCTAGTCTTGAAATTTAGAGAATCGGATCTTAAAGAGTCACCCTCCTCATCTACATTCACACACATTAATAATATTCCTATTCAAACTTGAAGAAGTAAATACATTTTCTGTGGTTTACAGAGCGACTGTTGGCGCGTTTTTATGCTAACTTTGAATCTCTTGTTTTGTTTCAGAGCAACTGCTGGGAGACTTTTTTGAGTTCTACGCCATGTTTCCGTTCAGCAGAATGTCCATAAATATCAGAAAGGTATTTAACAACCCAATGCAAATCAACTATAAGTATGATTCACTTTAATTTTAGACCTATTGTTTTTACTGCTTTTTTTTTGGTATTTTATCGGTTTTGAAATTGCATTGTTTTACTTTTTTTATCTCCTTGTAATTGTTCAGCACTTCATGTGAAATTACTTTATAAACAAAGCTGTTATAATAACAATAATAATAATAATAATAATAATAATTATTATTATTATTATATACTGTTTAAAAATACCTGATATCTAAATAAAAAGCCTCCAAGAAGTGATAGCTCAAGAATGACTCACAGTCAGGCAGGCTTTGGTCCAGAAGCTGATTTAAATAAATATATCACTTTGTGAATATTGACTCTTTTCATTCACTTACTGTAATTGTAATTGTTCCCAATTTTATAAATTTAATAATTTATAAAATATAAATTATTAAGCGTCATTCTCAAAAAATCTAACATAAATCTCCAATTTTTGACCCAAACCTCTGACCTGAGTCACCTCCCTTCTTCCTCTTGACCACTAGGTGTCAGTATTTGTCCTCCACAGTTCCTTGGAGCATTTTGTTGAACATTTCCTCTGCCACCACACTTAACTTTTTATATATAAATGTGTTACATGTAACATTATAGAACAAAATATATATATATATATATATATATATATATATATATATATATATATATATATATATATATATATATATATAAAGCATTGCCACTAACTTCCTGTCATGGAGTCACTGTCATGGGTGACTCCATGACAGTGTCACCCATGTCATGGGTGACACTGTCATGGGTGACAAACAGCCGAGGTCAAACATATAAGACATGTATTTCAAACTCTAAAATTATAAAGACAGCTCCTGCTTTGTGCTGCATTCATGTACATCCTGGAAAGTCATCACCACAAAGAAATTATTCAATTACCACGTTCACAAGAGGCAGTGAACCTCCTGCTTGGTTATTACATAATCATTCTCAGGACAAATAATGTCTTGGGGAGGGTTTAATGTGGTGGCCAGGCCATTCATGGACCATATTAGAGCTTAATAAATTGATCCCCCCTCTGAACAGAGGGCCATCCTGCCTAATATATGAGATTAATATGAGGTTTGACACAGCTGAGGACGCCTGCAGGTACGCTGTGGTCATGACCGAGGTGTATAGGCATTCACCAGTGCTGCTGCGGCCATCAATCAGTTTTACTGTGCTACAATTCTTCAGCTCATTCTGCCTCTTCAGCAGGTTACAGCCAAATGGTACCGGGGAAGGGTCTTGACCGCTTTCTGACCCACACTGGGACGGTTGCCGGGTGCGATGAACCCCGGCATTATATATATGTGCTGCTGCTATGTCAATAAGTACAACTAGTTTTAGTGAAACCTAGTGGCGGTGTTATGTAAAATTGACTTTTTGGAGCTTTAGATCATGTTATGATGTCACTCCCTCATCAAAAGCATAACTGGAATGTTCCCTTGATTCTTTCATGCATGTTTGAGAAATCTTTTAATCTACCACAGTTCCAAGGTTTTAAGTTTCCATCTCACAGAGCCGCCTTCACCCACTCCGCTCCTTCAGACTAGCTACTTCTCCGTGAAACAAACGCTTTAACGCTGTTAAAGGGTTAATAGAGGAGCCATGTTGTGATGACTTCCTGAAGGTGGAGTTTCAGAAAGAGCTGGAGCTCCTTAAAGAGACAGAAGCTCAATTTCAAGGTGTCA
Organism: Xiphophorus maculatus; assembly: GCF_002775205.1. NCBI lineage: Eukaryota > Metazoa > Chordata > Actinopteri > Cyprinodontiformes > Poeciliidae > Xiphophorus > Xiphophorus maculatus. The sequence goes on along the minus strand of NC_036463.1, from coordinate 20,716,201 downwards.
AATTTGTTTAAAGTCATATTTGAAATTTACATAATTTTACAACTCAAGGGAACATAGTTACTTCATAGTGCTATAAAATGATACTATGTGGCTGGAAAACACATAGTACAGCCCCTATTATGCTGCAAAATTCACATGTCACGCCTTTTTGTACTTCAATTTGGTTCTACTATTTCTGAAAAGTGGTGTAAAAAAACAAAAGAACCCAGCCGATTTTTGGCAGCACGTTAATGTTTTTTGATATCTGGAAAGTGAGCAGTTTCGAAAACCTCCACAATTCGTCACAAATCAACAGGCACTGCCCCTCACCGAGCAATCCCAGCGAAGGCCAGCCTGTCACCTAGCAACCCAAGACGAGCTCTAGCACGTTTGGTGACCTGGTGTTTTGTTGTTGATTTATCATCTAGAAACCAATCTCATCTAAGAATGATTTTGTGCAAAAAGTGTAATGAACATGTTTTGTGTCGCCTATAGACGTATAATGGGTCACCATTCAGGAATTCTCATTTAGAACCAAATCCGTTCTGCTTTGCGTTCCTCCAGGGCAGAGAGCAGAACAAGCCAGAGATGGCGCCGCTGCACATCCAAAATCCTTTCGAGACGTCGCTGAACGTCAGCAAGAACGTCAACACCTCCCAGTTGGACCGCTTCGTGGCTTTGTGTCAAGAGAGCGCCTGGCTGCTCCAGCAGAGCGAGACCAGGACACAGAGAGGCAGCAGCGGGAACCGCACGACCACGCCTTGGGGGCTCGCCACCCTGCTCCTGCCTTCCAAGGTGGTGGGGATCAAAGGCCGCAAGAAGTATAAAAAGGAGGGGGCTAGCGAGAGGATAAAGAGCTTACTGGAAACTTTGAAGAACAAAAATGAGGAACCGAAGAGCTAGGACGCCTGAGGCTATCTTCACGTTTTATCAGAACTTCACCCAAACATTTGGGGCTGGGTTTTATTCTTCTGAACTTGTGGGAAAATTGCAGATTGCAACTTGGACCGCAGTCCCTGACATGGACAGATGGGGGTGTCCCTGCTCCCCTGTATGTGAATATGAGTTGAAATATAGTAATATTAGCTGTGTATACTACTGTAGAGTTCCTACTTTATTTTAATAAACAATAATGCTGTGAACTTTGCATCAGACCCGTTTATGACAGTTGGTTTTAAATGAGGTCATCAGAAAAACTCATGTTCACATTGTTTTTACTATTTTTTATATACTTTATGTAACACTAGTGCAAGTTAAATTGAGAAATAATGATGTTTTACTGGAAAGCATAAACACCTCAAAGCTCCAAAGGAACAAACACAACCTTACATATAAGCAGTTACCATCTTCCATGTGGATTACAGAACTGTTAATAAATATGTTTAAATAAATGCAGAATTGGAATGTTTTTACCCTAAACAGACATTGGGACACTTTTCTCCTCAGGATTTAGCATAAGTTTTAGTTAGCATGGTTTTAAATCCGGCTGAAATGTTTTAAATTTATAAAATTGTGCTGTTTTGGGCAAGTTGTCAGAATCTTGCAAATTAAGTAAAGTATTGGGAAAAGTTAACTTATTTAAGTAATTTGATCTGCTCATGAGTTAAAGCAGTTGAAGGGTGATTTTGCTATGTTCAATAAAAAAAAAAAAAAAAATCTTTTTAACCCTCTTGCGGTCAGTCGGTCTCGCGCGTTTTTGTAGGTCCAGCTTTTGGGCACTTCGGCGTTTCATACGACGCTCAGGAGGAATGTGGAAATGGTCACGGTCGGACACCAGAAAAGCGGGATCAGACGTCAGTTCCCGAAACCACAAAAAAAAAAAAAACCTCGCACGCGGAGACCGCGGTCAAAGTAAAAAGCTCTTGGGGTCCAAATAACTGCAGAAGTGTTAAAAAAAGAAGCCTTTTTTGCCTTCCTGCCGTCTTCTGTCAGCTAAACTACATCTACACTGAAGTGCAGTAAAGATCAGATACGAACTGATAGGCTGTTTTAGCAATTAGCACATGCAACCAGTTTGTGAGTTTGAGCAACAGCTACGTGTTTTTAAGCCAATAAAACCAAAGTATGTCATAGTTCTAAACTTCTGACACATAAACAACTTGGTTTTCAGCAGGTTATGTAAGTCTAATCTCAAATGTTCAACATCACACATTCCACCATGTTGTTACAGAATGAGGTCAGAACCAGCATGTCAAAATGTGAATTCTCCCTAAAATATTTGCAAACTGCAAAAAAAAAAAAAGTTTGGAGAGTGTGCCTTTGTTTTTAACCATCACAGTGTGATTGGGTAACTACAGGATGAAAAAGCTTAATGCAGCAAAGAGGGAAGTCGGCTGCTGCTAGAAGAGTTTATAAAGGCCATCCTGGGATGTTCATATTGATTCAACTATTCTTTGGCTCCCTTGTGTCCTGGCCGTTGGGGATATTGTTGCCCTGGAAGAGTCCACTGATGTCAGGACATTTCATTGTTGAATAAAGGTGACTACTCAATAACTTGGTATTGATTTGCTTTGACCTTGAATAAAGCCAAAATCGGGCCAACAAATGCTCCCTAGAGAGTTTTAGAGGCCCAGGGTTTCTCTCTTTATGAATAACGGCTTCAGGTTTAATATACCTGATTGCTTTTGGTATTATATCTGGGATAACATCTGCTTCATTGCCTCTATCTCTAAATTTACTCAGTTTTAATTCATCTGTGTCAGTTCAAAGGTTGAATCTAATACTTCTCATAAACAGTTGATTTATTATAAAGCAAATCTCTTATCTTCTAGACTTACTGAAAGAAATGAGTAAGACAGTAAGACTGGATCCTCTCATCTTTGAATATGTTTTACATCACAACGTATATTGCGAAAGAAACCTGAAACCTGCACTCTCTTGACGCGCCAACTACTTAAAACAAATACTGTAAGTATCCCTGAAATTTTTGACATATTCTTTTAACAGAATCACTAGCCCCACTGTACTTAAAAATAATTTTGATTTAATAAATTAATACAGCATTTTCAAAGGCATTGAGTTGTGCAAGATTTTATTGATGGACATCAGTTATTTGAAGATGAAACACGAAACCGAGTTCAAGGAGATTGCTGCTGCTAGCAGGATAACAGAACAACTTTTTGTTTGTTGCAGCAGAAACTTGTTGAACAGGGTAAAATTCTTCTGTCTCCAGACATGTGGCGCTAATTGAATGTGTTACAGTTAGCATTTTTAATTTAAATGTTTGCTAGTTTCAGAAAAACGTACAAAGGAATCAAGCTAAACTTGTGTTATTTTGTAATTTATTCTAATGTATGCACCAGCGTATGTCAAAGAAGAACAGCCACACTGTTCTACATAAAATATGTTTCCAAACTATTTTGATGTACAAGTACAAACTTATTAACTACTTGGTATTGGTACTTGGAATTGGCAAGTACCTAAGCTCAAGTACTGGTACTTGAGCTTGGAGAAACAGCTGGCACAGCCCCACAAATGAATCTAACAATCGTGTTTTTTGAGAAAGCCGGAGTCCCTGGAGGGAACCTACACATGCACAGAGAGTACAGACTCCCTACAGAATGAGCCCAGGCTATAAACTGAATCCAGAACCTTGTTTTTGCAACAGCTAACCAGCTGCTCCACCATGTAGTCCTTAAAACAAACATTTTATAGCAAACAGTCGGAATTTCATTTTTTAAAATTAAATATTCCAGTTGGAATTGAGCATTTTAAGCAGAAAATGTTCTGAAACAATGACATCAAACTGTCAGCTGTCGTAACATTAGCATGGAGCTATTGAGCCGATTATTGGTTCATTGAAGGCAAAGTCAGCCAGCTCTGTGGTGACGTCTGCTGAACGGATTAACTCTTCAGAAAAACCCACCGGCTGATTTTTTTCCATTCTGAATATGGGAGATGAGACAATCTGCTTAAACTCCCCGACAGAAAGACGGTTTTTAACTCCACTTTTCAGTGTCTGCCTTTAAATCCCATAAAGTAAGAGTTGGTGTTAGTCGGAAAGGTCACCCATGTGCTTTTATTCCTCTGAGCGTGTTTGTGTGGGAGATAATGGAGGGGAGGGGTAAAAAAAAAAGACCTCCGGTCTCATGTGTTACGAGTGCATCTACAGGTTCCCGTCCTAAGAGAGAGCCTGAGTGTGTTTGTATATGTTCGGTTGAGGCCCTTGGGACAAAGTTTGAGGAGTGGGGAGTGTACTGCAGTGCCCACAGCTGCTTTTTTGCTAATTTCACTGGGAGGTCAACCGAGGGGTGAGAGGATAGGCTTTTAACTACCTCCGCCGCTACTCCAGCTGCCACTCCGCCCTTTGCCACCCGGCCGCGGCTCAGAAAAAAAAATAAAAAATGAGAGGAGAGGCTCGCTTTGAACTTCACTCAATGTCCCCGTCTCCTCGAGTCTAGCTTCAATTTCGCTTTTCAAATTCAGCATGCCCTGCTCTCTATCTCAAGTCATCTGCTTTCGTCTCCTCGCGGAGTGGCAGCCTTCTTTGAGGTTTGTTTATTTCCATGGGTGCGTTTCAGACTGCCGGAGCAACGGAGCGGTTACGAAACGCGGCGGTTAGCGAGGCACTGGGTGGAGAAACCATCACCTCAAGGGATCTGGATGAAATGCGACTGCAGGGGTGATAGCGGGGTTGATTTAAAACCAGCTACAAGTCACTGCTGATAGCTTAGAAAATGTAAAGTACTATTTTTCTGCACTTATAGACCTCTCTGCAATGGCGTTTCCCCCATTTATTGAGCTGTTTATGGGATAATTACAGGGGCAGATAGAATCTGTGGCCACTTGCCAAAAGGTTACACCGTACTGTCATCAAGGTTAATAGCCTTTTTTTCCCCAACTCTTCCCAACCGTTATAAAGTCAAGGTTTTATGTGACCGTCTTCCAGAGATAGAGCACTTCTGTTTGCAAGGAAACCACAAAACTGCGATGCCTGACCTTCCCAGTAATGACCTCTGCCCAGGGTGTCTTCAGAGTGACCCACCTCAGTTTCTGATTTATTAAGAAAACTGGTGAGAAGTGCCAGATGGATCACCCCTTTCAGAGCCAGACCAATGGCCAGAGGTTGCGTTGCTGCTGCTTTAACACGCCTTCAGAGGCGGCAAGAATATGAGACGGTGGCTTGAGGTTTTGAAAAACATGGGAGGAATGTGAGGAAAGATGTTAAAGGGGAAAAAAGGTGGGGGAGAGAAGTGGGATATTGGCTGAAGCCCCTCTCAAAGAACACTTTAGCATTCAAGGAAAAGCTGTTTGAGGTTGGAAGACCAGAGTGTTAGCGCATTGTGTTTGTTCTGGAGGCCTTATCAGCTGGAGGACTTTCAGAAGTCGTTTTATCACGCTAACCAATCGCTGCGCCACTCCTTCCACTTCCCCTCGCTGACTCCACGCAGACCTGAGCCAAGGGGAGAAATCGTTTCCAAAGGACTTCCCCTCGCAGTTCCATGAATTGTCCTCACAGCGTTGTGAGTGATGTGGGTTTCCATGCTTTGGAGACGAGTGTCCCAGCACCATTGGCGCTACGGCTGGCTTTTGCGGTTTCTGTGGAGTGCCCATGAATGCACTCGCCACACGTTGAGGCCCACTGTAGGTTGGCGCTGTTTGCTGTGTGAAAGCAGAGATGTGAGGTGAAAAAGTAACATAAGAGTCCAAAAGCGCACCCTCCAACAATCGAAAACCATTATTTCTTTTACAGTGAAAGTCGGTGCCAAGAACCAACTGTACCCACCAACAGAACCATTGTTTGATTGCGGAGCTGGTTTGCCTCACTGGAGCCTGGGGAGTTTATGGCTCAGGCAAGTTACAAAGTGTTAGCAGATGTTTTGGTTTTTTATCACAAAGGCTTTTCTAATCAGACCACACAACAGCATTATGCATTCACCTGTCACTAGATCAGCGGCTTTAATTGCTGAGACATTAAATTCTCAGCGAATTATGGTAGACCAACAAAAAGTCTTCCCCTAATTGGGAAGCGAAAGGAAGAAAACACATCAGGAGAGCATTATACCTAGAAGTGATTTCTTTGTAGAACCAAAAAAGACCCAAAAACAATTGAATATCAGTTGATCTTAATCATTACCTCGGGCTGTGTTTAGGGTTGTTGTGACGGAAAGGAAAGGTGAACTTTCAAGTCTTTTAAAGTCCCTAACACATTTTCTTCTGTGATTACTTCACATTTTCTCCATCCATCTTCTCCAGGTTTTACAGTGGTAGTTCTGTGGTAGAAGAGCGTAGTTTTCAAAACGCATAGAATTTTTCATGTAGGTCAAAAAGTTACGTTTTGATCCTACCTGACCGAGACCAAGACGTGAATATCTGTGTTGGACTTTTTTAAGGGTATCAGAGTAAACAGGGGGATGAAAATAATATACATCACACTTTTCAGGTATTTAATTTTAAACAAAGTTTCTTTAAAAAGAAAAAAAAGTGATATTTTGCTTTCAATTTACAATCATACACTATTTTATGTTGATTTATTAGATAAAATCCCATTGAAGTTTTTATTTCTTTTGCTGTGACGTTCCTTTACCACAGCACTGCACTCAGACATACATCATCTTTGTAGCCCTGCTGTGAGTCATGGGTATCCATGGAAACTGCTGTCCCGCCGTGGTCCATCAAGCCCTCGTGAGCGTCTTCATGCCACAATTAGAGAATGTCTGTGTGACGGAACATGTCCATGTTTAGATGCCGACAATCTGCTTGGCGGCGCGGAGTGAGGTCTGTTTTAAAACCAACTTCAGATTTTCCTTTTAGGCAAAACCATCTTGAAGCATTCCAGTACCAGATTGTATCACAACTCAAGTATTTAAAAACCCTCAACAACTTTGCCAAAAATAACTAATGTGTAACAGCAGCTTGCTAGAAGTTTTAATTACAACGTCACTAAATTATAGGGGCCCTTCAGATTTGGCTCGGTGAGCCAGCGTCGGGGCGGTCCGGGCCGTTTGGGCCATCTGTGACCAGGAAGACTCCATTATCAAGCCTGTTCCAAGGAGAGTGCGAGTGAAGAAGAGGTGAAGGATTCGCCGTCGGGGTGGTGGTGATAATAACGTTGGCCGTATCCCCACGCCCCCCGGCACAGCCTCCGTAAGGCTGATTTGTCTCCCCTCTTTTCCATTAGAGCCTAATCTACAGTCTGCGCCACGGCCAGAGAGAACCTTATCAGCTGCGTCAGAGGCTGCATGTCTGCTCCGGCCTTGGCTCTCTTCGCCGGTCTTCTTGCCTGAGCAGACACACGTACCCGCGTTTGGACTCCCGTCACAAAGTCAGTTCAAGTTCAAACTCGGATTGGAGAGAACAGTTTAACGTGTGCTTAATAACTGTGAGGTTTTAAATCGAAATCAATATTGCTTCGCGGTGGCTGAACAGTTGACACATTTCATTCAGAATCAACAGCTACTCTGTTTTGTTTATTTTTGTTGCAGAAGACTTTTTCTATCATTTTAGCCAACGTATTGGCTAAAATTTCATTCAAAACTGAGATTTGTCTTTTCTTTTATAAAGACAGACTTATTACAAAGTACCTAATATTTTGGCCATGCTTAAAATCATGGCCCTTGTTTTCAGATGGGAGATAAAAAACAAGGTATTCTTTTCCAAAGTGTCTATTTGTTCTTTGAGCGTGACATCACACACCCAAGATCTGTCACATTGACAACATAACAAATTAAATCTTAAATCTGTGGGTGACATATGAAAGAAAAAGGGATGCAGTGCTTTGATGCTAATTGTTAATACTATGACAACTAGAACAAGGTTAGAAAAAACGTTTTAAGAAAAACAATAGCAGGGGAGAAGGAAGGAAGTCAGTTATGCTAGCTTAACTTTGACAACGTCAACCCGTAGACGTGCTGCAGAATTCGGTGTGTGTTTCGGTTCAGTTAAAAGTAAAAAAGGCGACCCACACATCGGCTCTTCTGACAGATTATCAGCAGATGTTTACATTAGCTTATCAAACATAGCTGTGTCACATGATCACTTACTAATAATCACAAAATAAACATCAAACCTGCTAATATTACACTGTATTGGACCGAATGTTCTGTTCTCTGTGTGGGAAATGTTTGCGCGTTTTTTGGTGTTGAGTCCTGATACATTAGTGGCGCTGTTGTTTGTCAATTGCTATGGAAACTGACCAATAAGAAACAAAAGAAATACAAGCGGTTTGGAGTTCTTCTTCAGTGACGTTTCTGCGTTATTTTCCTCTTTACTGTGGCACACTGCACTAAATTAATAAAACCTAAATCTCCAGGTTTCACTTTGTGAACCGAATTGCTCTGCTTCGTCATGGATGGCGAGCTAAAGAATCGTCTCTTTGCCCTCCAGCGTTGTGTGCGTGGGCAAAATTTCTGGATATAAACAATAACACGCAGTGTGTCTATACAAGAGCATAATTGGCATACATTTGAAAACCTGACCCAAGAATGGTTTCAGGCAATTAGTTTTTGTACAGAGGACCAAGAACTGACCCCTGTGTGGGAGGGCCACACAACAGGGGCTTAACATTTATGTACTAAAAATAAATATTTTGTATTGGAATTATGCAATAGACTTTTTGAAAAGCAGGGTTTGGGATCTTTTATTTTCTAACCCTAAAAATGAGTGACTCTTTATGATATAAGAGTTTCACGTCTGAAATGGATTGACCTTCGGATGATATTCTAATTTATTCAGATGCACCTGGGTTTTTTATTCCCTGCGCCGCCTTGCAGACATAATGGCATTCATTGCTGATTCAATTCAAATTCAGTATCTCTGTATTTCTGGTCAGAAACTTTTGGCTCATTTTTTTTCTCCAATTATTTTTTTCATCCAAAACAAAACGACTTTATTCCCTCTGATATTCATCTACAGTTTTATTTATTTATTTTTTTTCTTGCTGTATAAATTGAGACTTCCACCTGTACAACAACTACAAAATTCCTTTTAAAAGTTCCAGGGCTGTGCACAATTTATTTCATGTGTTCTTTGTAGAAAACTTTTAACCTTGAAGATGTTTTTTCCCCTCTGCCCCCTCATTGTTCCTGAGGAAGTGCAAATTGGAAATCAGTACATGAGTAGGAGTGACAGAAATGAACCAAGACTGACAGAAAAAAAAGAATCTGGGTTTCCATGGACCTACAGACAAGAACTGAGCTTCAAGCTGCTGCTAATAGCTGAGCTACAGAGAAGCATGTTAGAGGTTTTATGCCAAACCCAATTAAAGTCAATGAATGTTTGAAGTTGCATTTGAATCAACAATAAGTCCACTTTAAACCAAGATCATGATGACATTTTAAAGAGGGAGTATTATGTAAAAATGTACTTTTTTTTTAGCCTTACATCATGTTATAATGTTATTCCGTCATCAAAAACATACCTGGAATGTTCCTCTGATTCTTTAATGCATGTATGAGGAATCCTTTCATCTCCATGGCAACCTTTTAGCTGTGCAAACCACCTGGGTGGACCTAGTCCCGCCTTTGAGGACGAAGCTCCTCTTTTGAGCTGCAGCTTCCAAGCTTCCAATCTTCTTCAGCGTTGTTAAAGGGCTAACAGAGGAACCATGTTGTAATGACTTCCTGGAGGCGGAGTCTCAGAAAGAGCAGGAGCTTCTTAAAGAGACAAAAGGCGTTAATTTACTAAGTCAAATTTCTTTGATACATAGATCATTTTTATAACAACTGAAGGTAATATAGTGATTTTATGCTATAAAATGCAACTATGTGTCTGCATAAAGCTGCCCCCTCAAGTTTTAATATCCTTGTTTTATTTCTTGCCTCTCACTTTGCCTCCATCTTGGGTCCAACCAATCTGCAGCAGTAACACTTCATAATTCTCAGAATCAGAAGAACATTCTTACAAAAATCGTAGCAAATGTTTTCTCTTATTATTACAGCATTAGCGAGTAGGACTAACTGAAGTCATCCAAACTGACCGGCAACGTATTTTGGATGAAGTGTTCAGCCTGACATAGTTCAACTCATGTATTTTTAGAGCATTTAGCCAAAATTTAACAGATGTTTTGGTATTAATCAAAGTGCTAAACAGCACTCCTACATGTTGGGTGGAAAATGCAGTGAGGACATGTAGTTCTGGAGAACAATATTGGGTGTGAGAGTGGGAGGGACAAAGACAGCAGTGTGTGTAAGCTGGCAGATGTACACAGACCTGCACTGTGTGTGTGTGGATCTCCTGTGGGACCTCGCATTAGGTCACCCCCCACAGTGTCCCATGAAGCCATCCAGATGTGTGCAGCACAGAGAGGTGGCTTTCACTCGCAGAAAATGGAGCACGGATTCTGCGTGGCTTTGATCGCGGCGTCGCAGCGACTTCCTTTTTCTTTTTTTTGTCGCAGAACCTGCACGTTTTATCTCTCGCTGCTGTAATTGGGAGCACAGATCCTGCGCCACCTCTTGCTCTCTGATGTGAGAAGGCTGCTCAGAAAGGTCGGATAAATATAGACCGCCCAACCGACTGGTGGAGGTATCGGCACTTAAGAGTTAACCCAAATTCCCTAAACGTGTGAAAACACTTTGTGTTGTGTGTTCTTTTTCTTTTTCTTTCTTACCACATCTGCTTGCATGCATCAGACGCCCTCCACACAACAGAAAGGAGGTTACAGCCACTGCGTACAAATCCGAGAAAAAGAGAGCAAACGTAAACACGTCCCCGGGAGTTTTGCCCTGCTCCTACAACACATTCCTAGTAATCTCTTCCTCCACCTCCACAGTGTGGAGAACAGAGGGGGGGGGAAAAAGGAGAGAGATCAAATGCAAACTGCTTCTTCTGCTCCCCCCGCCCGCACCCCCCTCCTCCTCCCATCGCGTCTCACCGTCTCCCACCTTCCCTGTGTGCTCCCATTAAACTGGATCTGCTTCCTGTTGCATAATAAAGTCCCTCTAAAGCCCTGCATCGGCTTCCTGTGCAGGTTCACGGTGTGGTTAATGAAGCCGCTATCAGCTCCCAGAGCAGGATGGGGGTCTTATTAGAGCCAGAGGAATGCGGCGGGGCCCCCGTGGATCCCAGGCTGCTGCCAGCTCATTAGAGATCATCTGGAGCCCGGCCGGCTGATTGGATGATGTCCTGGCTGCCTGGCTGACCACTGTGATTGACCTACTCGTCCGTTTGTTTGTTGTCGTTTTTGTGCTTATTCGCTCTGTCATCCCGCGCCTTGTTTAGGGTCGGGTCATACTAATGGCCTTATCAGACTGACATCCCACTCAAGAACCACAGCACAACCGAATCTTTTTTCCCCCCTTTTCCTCGCCTTCTTTTCCCTTTCAGATTTATTTATTTTTTGTGTCTTTCCTACCCTGGGATCTTATGCAAACAGTGTTAGATTCTCTCCTAAAAACAAAAAGGAAGAAACTATGGCTAGATGAGAAATCAATAACAATATATATCGCAATAGGCTACCTGATGGAATATTCCATATTCAACATATAGAATAGTCACTGAAATCTGATCTAGAACCGCACAGCATTATGGGAGATGTAGGCAGATGAACTGCTCAACCTTTCACATCAAGCTGAGCATGGTTGGTGGGCTCAACTAACTCACTCACTCTTTAGTTACCTAGCAACCACCTGTTGAGTAGCTTGAGCAGCAGCAGTTTCAGGTTTCACCACCGTGCCTCAACTGCTTCAAAATAAACAGTGACATGAAGTATAAACTGGGAAAAAACAGGAAAGGTCACAACACTAGCTTGGCAGTATTTCAAATATTTAAATCAATAATTATTGACACCCATAATTATTGATATCGACCGATATGAAACACTTATAAGTTCATCAGCCATATTACTTGCTGTTTAAAGGGGCAGTAGTATGTATTTTCCAGACACATAGTTCCATCTTATATCACAATCAAGAAACTGTTATCTTCACTTGTTATAAAAATGCCATATATATCAAACAAGACTAAAAAATATATTTGACCTCACAATTTAACACCATAACATTGGGCCTCTGTCTCTTTAAGAAGCTTCTACTCTTTCCGACACTCCGCCTTCAGTATGTCATCACAACAACATCTTCTCCATAAAGCTTTTTAACACCATTCTTACCAGCGTTGGACTGAGAATTAGTTCCTATGATAAGCTCAGCCGATGCACAAAAACATCACGTTTCTATGCCAGCCATTGAAACGCAAGAATTGGATTGGAGTATGAAAAATATACTCTGTAGAACCCCACTTTAGGAAACTGTATCATCTCTAACTGCTTCTGCAGAGAGATGAAACCTTGCAATAGCAAACAACGTCTGAAGGTTATTCATCAAGTTGAGACTCTGGGGTTTGGGGCCTATAGTAGCTAATCAGGATCCCTTTACCTCAGAGCATCCCAACATCCAACTGGGAGTTCCATATAGGCCAGTGTTGGCATTGTACTGTGTGTTTCTGCTACTGACAGAGTGGAGTTCATTACTTTGCCCTTTGGGCAGCAATGGATGGCAAGTAGGTCAGAAAGAAAGTCGAGAGAATGAAAGCATTTTGAAGACAGAAACCTTACTGGGGGGAACCAAGAGAGACTGGCCTTTCCTCCAAGGGGAATCATTAAGGTAACAGGATAGCACTGTTTGGGATGTGGGAGGAAGAGGCCATGCAGGCAAAGACAGGGTAACAGCATGGTGTTGATGCTTTTCTTATGGACGGAGGACTTTTCCTCAGAAAGCTGCCGGGAACGGAGGGTGAATGCAGATCCAGCTGATGAGGACGCAGCCGGGGGATTCCGGAAAGAGACTACACTTTGGATTTGCTCGTCATGTACGACGCAAAGCAGATCCATTTCCCAATCCTTCCATGTGTGCATGAGGACAACAAGTAAGAACGTAAAAACGAGAGTAATAGTGTTCATTTTTTTATGCTGTGACTGCAGGGCGTGCCTCCCTCGGCTGTGCTTAGGTAGCAGGCGCGGGGGTAGAGGCGCGGGCCAAAACACTCCACACTCCAACAGCAGGTTTTCATTTCTCCGTTAGCGAGGCAGGTCATCTTAAGCAGACACCAAATGTGGATTTGGCCCGGGTTTATTTTCTTTTGATTAAATAGGCATTTGGGGCATGTGCAGCCCAGCCCACCTCTCTATAATGCCTTTATTCTCCAAAAAACTGGCAGAGGGAGGGGGGATGCGAGTAAGGAAGAGGTGAGAGTGAATCAAGAAGAAGTGCCTGTGGATTGCTGCTTTCTGAGACTCCTTGACATTATTCATTTAGATGTTCACATTCCTCCTCTTCCTCATCACCTACTTTTTTCCCATTTGGTATGAAATTCCACACATGCCTTTCATTTGGAATGAGGCTGTTCAGAAGCAAAGCTGTCTCACGGTTGTGGAATTTTCCACCCTCGCCTCCGACGTTAGACCAAAGGAGATGCAGAGTTTGCTATCGACGGGCGGAGGGGCTAGTGGGAACGAAAAAGCAACGCAAAACCCGTTGCTGTTTGCTCAAAGCCTTTATTTGCGGCGTAGCATCGGGGCTGGGGAGGGCGAGATAACGAGTCGGAGGTGAGAGGTGAGAGAGGGATGAATCTGGCCGGCAGAAAGGAGGAGAAAAAGAATATTTATCTTGACCTGAATGACCCCTGCTCGTTATCCTCCCCACCCACCCACTCCCAAACACACATTCAGAAAACGTTCGCCCATTACCCCTGACATTATGAGACAAATCTCAGCTGAGTCACGGCTCTTAATGGGCTTTCAGCCCCCAACAGAGTAATGACGGCTGTTACGTAAAAACACCAAAAAGGACAACATATTCTGCTTCCCCCGCCAAAAAAAAAAAAGAGCTCTTCTGTTTCAGCGGTTCTCTTCTGGGGTCTCCCGTAACCCAACCACTCGCCGTGCGATGGATCTTACAGTCGCGCTCCATGCGCATTTGACCACTCGGCCTGTTTTTGTGCTCCACGTCCTCAGCTTGGCATCTGCCTGCCTTTGTCTAACCAGAGAAAAAGATGGGTTATTAAAGGGACCCTGAATAAAAGGCCTTTGAAGTTTTCTCCGGCAAACGGCGGAGAGGATAGGGGAGACAGTTGGGTCTCTTCTGCTTGAAATAGTAATTATGCTAACGCTTTGATATTTTGGATACTGGGAGAGAACGTTCGAGTCTCCTATTCTCAGTGCAGGAACAGAGAGGAAAAGAAATCTCTTGGATAATAACCGCACTGATGCACGGAAAAAGCTTTATTCCAAAGTGACTTCTGAGGAGCTTTTTTTCCCCCTTTCCCTTGCAAATCCCAACATGAAGCACTAATTGATATTGAGCCTACTGACCAGCTTCTTCTTCTCCTTCTTTTTTTCCACTCCACTGATGGCACAACGCCATAAACCAAAGCATAAAGGTTTCACTCCCATAACGATCATAGATTCGTTCAGAATTTAATCTCAGAAAAGCTCTTGATGTACAGGGCCTTGCAAAAGTGATCTCGTTTATTGACATTTTTCACATTTTTGTCAACTTCAATGGTTTTTGTTCAGATTTTATACAACAAACAGAACAAGAAAAGTACATATAAATCAATTCTGAAAATTGTGTTGCTTGTTTTCAACCTCTTTCAATTATAAAATCCAATCAGAAATCCAAAAGTCAAAAATGTTCGACGTTTGACAGTCAAAAATTTCAGACTTTATGAACTCAGAAAATTTGTTTTTTGGCAGAAATGTACTCTTCCTTTTTCTTTCTTGCTCCCTACCATGGAACTAATACACCGTCGTAGACATCTCCTCTGCCATCTATGTTTCGGAAAATCCACGGCTGTGCCTCAATGATGTACTCACAGGAAGTGAAGAAAGAGTGACTCTTACCCTTTGGCGCCCCTTTCTGTTACATGAAACCCACCCCTGCTGTTTGACCGACTCCCTCTCCCCACCCTGTGCTGCAAATGAAAACAAGGATGTGGTCCAAAGTTAAAGGAAAGGGAGGAAGAAATTGAAATCTTTCATGCTGGTTGTTGAGCACAAAAAAATAAAAAAGGCTCATAGAACAATGTCGATAGGCCAGTTCTGACAAAGTGCGAGATGGATGGCGAGGGATGAAACGGAGGTCAGTCCCTGGATGAGTTGAGAGAGAGACCCAGTGAGCGGTGGCGCTTATGGGCCGTCGGGTCCGGCTGTCGACTCAGCCCAGAGTCTGTCCTCTCCCTGAACTTAGACTCAGGCAGGTGACACAACTCTTCGTCTCACAACAGCCAATATCAATAACCACATCAGAAGTAAGCGATGGAAGAGGGAGGGAGCGGGTGGTGTTTGTGGGAGGGGCAGCCGTTTTGTTCTTCTTTCTATTCTTAACAATTGATAAAACAGGAGGTTTATTGCTAAAGGCTGGGGCCCTCTAAAAATATACCACCAACGCAAAACTCCAGAATAGTCCTTCTGTCGCTGATGGGTTATTTTCCCTCATTAGATATTTTCTAAAGCTGGTGGAAAATGTCACTTCGATACCATTCATGTGTGAATGTGAAACATGTGTGAGACGTTAGAAAAACCCAGAAAACATGCTGGATGTGACCTTGAATCTTCACCTGAATTACAGCTTTTGTCAAGCTGAAGCTGATTAAATATACATGGTGTCGCATTTTCATACATCACTGTCAGCAAACAGCTGAAGGCGGCATATTTGGCATCTTCCCGAAAGCTGCTGGTTATTCTGGATGTTGGAAGTCTGGTTTATTTAAGCTGGGATTACAACTGACTGATTATAACTGTTTTAGTTGGTAAAGGGGACAATTAAGGGGAAATCTGTTAAGAAGTTGTGAACGGAAAATAGCTTACCTTATAAAATCTGTCCTTTCCGCTACAGTCACTGGAAGTATTTACACACTTTGCTCCTTTTTTCACATTTTAAGGGTGTTTTCACACCTGATAGTCCTGTAGACTTGGTTTGATTAGAGACCAAAGTTGCAACATTTGTTCCATTTTCAGCTGCTGCGGTTCGCTGTCACACTGCACTGTGCCAAACAAAATACACCCTTTGACAACCGGTTTGCCTCCTCACCTGTGGCGGCGCTGCACCAAGAATAACCGAGAAATTACAAAAAAACCTCTGAAGAAGACTCTGAGCGCAAGTCCCTTTTTTGTGAAATGTGAAATTTTAGCAGAATTTTAGCATCGTAGAATTTCTCTTTTGTCTTTGGCAAAAGGCCGTAAGTAATTTCTCCTGCTAGCGATATAGATTCGAGCGTTTGTTTTGGTGCCATATCGTCTCACCTGGATTTTTTTGACACTGGTGAAAAAATGCATATGGCGATATCGACCGGTGATGTCATTTAACTCAGCGCCATGTTGTGAGTATAAAGTATAGGTGTAAACTATGGATGTTCCAAAGTGTCCAGTCACTCCTCCTGACCAAACTTAACTTTTCTTACCAGTTGTAGAAAACCCTAACTAGCTGTTAGCCTGGGTTGCTAACTCACTCGTTTGATGTGAGACTCTATTTCTCACTCTCTTGCTCTGCCTACATTAATCTCACTCTAAATAAGGAAAGTTCCTGCACTCCGAGAGCATGACACGTTTCCATTACTGCTGCTCGTTTCACTCAGATAGCTCTCTACGAGTTTCTGATTGCTCTGCAGATGCTCGCAGTCTTTGTAGGGTCACTCTCCGTACGAATCAGTGCTGCTGCTCTAGAATTTTACGTGGGACGCGTTGATTTAGGGTGAGTTTCCTCTCTCTCAGCATCAAAGGTAAATTCTATCAGGAATCCACAAATCACTTCATTTACAAATCAATATTTAAGAACGGCGTCGTCCGCATGTGTGGCAACCCAGTTCTTTATTAACGGTGTTGGACCAGGAGGCATCCCGGGAAGGCTGCCAAGCTCTGAGAGCAAATAAAGTTCTGCACTTTAACAGCGGTATGTCAGTCTGTTAAAGTCAACCACAAAGCACTGATTACACCATTTTTTCCTTCTGCACCCGTCCCGCTCCAGGCTTCACTCCCAATCTGACAGCTCCATATGAAGCCCAGGACTGATCGCTGTTTCATTAAGGTGAAGACGCTGACTGCATTGTCTTCTATAGGTAAGATATTCACTGCGTAATAACGCCGATTCAAAACAGGAAACTCTGTGCTGCCATTTTAAAAAAATATTACACATTTGTTTTACTTTCTCACTGCGTTGTTGCTGCAGGAGGTGCATTCAATATTGATGCTCCATAAGTGCTGTACAGTGGCTCTCAGCTCTTGGTTTATGGCCTATAGGGAACGGCAAACAGAACCAATAAAGCTGAAGGACTGTAAACCAGAATAATTAGCTAAAAGAAGCTAAAACATGGGCTGCTGTCTGCCAACTGTTTGTTCTAATTTCATATATTGGTGGTTTTTAAAATATTGATTAGATCAGAGCCAATTTAATAACAAAATGCATTAGATGCATAGAAACATGACTTGACTGACTTATGAATTTAATTTTAAAGTATGTTGTTCCTGCTGTACCAAGTTTGCCAAAGGCAGTTTTGGTGACGGTAGATGACCTTCCAATAGTCCATGTGACTGTGAAATGGATGTGGAAGACCAGCTGTGTTTCCTTTACAAATGTGTGCTAAATGTTGTCCGTTATTCCGCTAATGCCGAAGAAACGTTCGCAATTTCAAAATTGCAGTGTTTCCATTAAATGAGAAACGCAATTAAAATCACACAAGAATTACTTTTTCACGTGATAAAGTTGATAAAGAAAAACATACCACAGCATCATCCTTTTCGTCTTCTAATGTTCAGTTGTTGTTTTATTAAAAGTTCTTATGCTAGGATGATGTGGTTTTTCAGCTGTATTTAAATTTTCCAAAACTGCATCGGAAACACTTTTTTTTTTTGCATCACACGAGTCACATGGTCAACATTTACTACAGGTGGAAATGCTGAAGAAGACAACAGGATGTAGCAGCAGGATGATGGTTTGCTTTTGTTTTTTTGGACCATGTGCAGCTGGCTCCCCAGAGCTCACACACTTAATAAAAAGTTATGTGTCACTCCAGAGTGTTGAATCCGTTTCTCTTCTGTAAAATCACCAACTACAATTTTCTTAAAACTGATCGAATGGAATATTTGTATGCCTGTAAAAGTCCAGTCTTCAGCATATTGATAGGGCTGGCAACGCCTAAATAATCAGGTCGTTAGCTATTAGTATCAGAGTATTTTTTATGAGTGCTGACTTGCTGTGTTTGAATTCAGAAATGACATCACTGTCATTGTCTGAAGAGGCTGCCAACAATGAATAGTAGTATTGCTGACATTATAATCCATAAAAAGGTCTTTCTGACATCACTCAGAACAAGTCATTTTCACAAAGGAGCAAATGCATCAAAGTTGACGGACTGTCATCAAAAAGTCAAAGCAAGAACATTATAAATGAATGACACTGGGTAAGTAGGTCTGAACGTTGATGTTTCTCTGGAATGTTACAAATGGATTACCATATTAGTGGTATTAACAAAAAGATCACAAGATATGTCGAGGTATAGTTCGGTCATGGCTTTGCACATAACAATTCTCTCCATATTTGGCCTCATGAGCACATGTTGTCTAATGAATATACTAAGCTATGTTTTCTTTAAGTACACAGAAAACACCTTCTTCTCTAGCATATGACTGTGGTATGAACGGTTACTCCATGTCTGTTAGAAAAAATGTCAACCCAGCCAGGAGGTTATTCAAACTGGAATGAATGTGTGCAGTGAGTGTTACAAGAAATACCAGTATTAGCAGAAGGATGCGGTTTGGGAAGAGAAGGATTTTAACTCTCAAATATCGCCTGGCTTTTTTTAAACTAATATATCCCAAATCCAAAACTCCAGCTCTCTGTATCTCAATATTCACTGTGCCATGTGGAAACCATCCTGTTTGAAGATCCCCCGACTGAGAAAAGTCTACATGGATGTGCTTCTCTTTTTTCTGGTTATTTCAGCTCAGCCGGTTGGTGTCCTTGTCTATCTCCTGTTCAACTGAAGCCTGGTTGGCTTGTTCGATCAGCTGCGAAAGGTTTTTAACCACATTATGACAAAAACAGATGAATTCTTGTACGCAACGTCTCGCCTCGCAGTTTAAAAGTCAAGTCAATTTACTTATTATTATAGCGTACTATATATTCGTTTCACACTTCAGCAGGAAGGCAGTTCAAAGTCACCAATCGACAAACATGCAACAAACATTTCATTTCGTCAAATGCCACCATCAAAATCATTAATACACACCACATATGTTGAGCAATGTTCCACTTGCAACTAATTAAAGGCAACGCTAAACAGGTGAGTTTGTAGTCTTAATTTAAAGGAACTCAGTGTTTCGGCTGTTTTGCAGTTTTCTGGACGTTTGTTCCAGATTTATGGGGCATAGAAGGTGAATGCTGCTTCTCCATGTTTGGTTCTGGTTCTGTGGATGGGTGGATGGGGAACCAGAAGATCTGAAGGTTGAAGGTTGATACAACAACAGCAGGTCTTTACTGTATCGTATTGTGGTGATTTATAAACTAACAACAGTATTTTAAAGTATATTCTGTCAGTGGAAGGACTTGTTCTTCAGGTGATAGAAGACCGACTTGGTAACTGTGTTTACGTGTCTCTGAAGGTTCCGGTCTGAGTCCATCACCACACTCCAATTTTGGGCCTGATCGCTGGTTTCTGACTGTAGATCATTCCTCCTTAGATCCAAAGATTACAGCTTCATTTCAGTTTTTCAACCTCCCCCTCCCACCCCACCAGTGTGCAGACGGAAGGCAAAGTCGTCTTTGCGTTTCTTTCAGTTAAACGTTTGCCGCTCTCTGGGGAGGCTGTGCTCTCCTCCTGCTGATGAGGAGCAGTCTGTCTTTGTTGTTTTTGGAGGCCAGAGTTACACACTGTGCGCTTCTACGGTCAACTCCAGTTCGGTTCGGCCTATACGTCCTCCGTGACGCTCGCCGCTCCTGCTTGCCTTCTGAGGGTTAGTGAGTTGGTGTGTGGCGGTCAGCCAGGAACATGTGTGAGCAATCTGCAGAGTCAGACTAGTGTGTAGAAGGTGTGGGTGCTTGAGGTTGCAGATGCCCTTTTGTTGTCTGCAGGATGAAGAAGGGTTCCCGTACCTGCTCGTTTGCTATAATTAAGCCATAATGATACCCTCTCTGCCTCTGGCCTCCTACGCATGATCCTCAGAGGTTTCCTCGCCAGAGTTTTCAGCTGAAGGTGTAGCTTTCTGTCATTTGTTGAAAGAAGAGAAATGCTTGAAAGGAGTTCTCTGAACCCTTTGGATCCTTAAACGCTGGAACCCCCAAGGCCAAAAAAAGGCTGTTCGCATTAACCTCCAAACGTGGACACCCTGCCCTCTGAGAGTAACCCCTGACCTCTACCTCCACTAAACATCTAACCTCCACTCAGCCCTCTCAGAGACATAACAGAGCCCCTGTTAGATTATAGACTTCCTGACTGCGTATTGGCCAGAGCCACATTCAGGGCGGCGTGGGTTTCACGTTATGGTTAGACCAAACACTGCGGTTCAGATTGCTACCACGAGATGAACTTTAGCGTTTATTCCAGCATGCAGCCTTTCAGACTTGACTCCCCTTTGTTTGTCCCAGAGGAGTTTATTAGTATAATGTCCTCCCCACCTCTGGAACAACAAACTCTCTGCGGTTTCATACCCTACCAGAGCAGCAGATTGAAGCGGATTCAGTTTTCCAGATTAAAAAAAAGAACAAAAGAGCACTCCAACCAGTTGTTTTTTGGGAAGGGGAAGAGAGCGACGGCGGCTCTAATACATTGTTTATGGAAATGTATTTTTTATGTTTGTTTTCCTGTCAAACATTTGCCAACTCAGACTTGGCACTCAGCATAAGCTCCTGAAACCAGTCTCAGTGTGAGTAATGAGTGTACGTTTATTCCAAGAAAGGTGATAACCACAACAGCCAAGAAGCAACATGCTCCCTCCTCTGACCTACATGGTAGCTTATTCAACTCACATGACAAATGGAATGCCTTTGCTTTATAAACAACCGGCATGTGGGTGTGAAACTTAAAAGCCTGCGCCGTAATTATGATGGGTGCCTTTTTTGGTTACTGTACTTCTTCAGAGTAGCTGTCAGCCTAAAAAGCGCGTAGTGACAGAATCAAGCTGTCCGGCAGTTTAAAGCACGGTGCCAGGTTGGTTTTAGCACAAAGACCTATCGAAAATGTTCCCATGGCGTTATCTCCTGGAATGCGGCTTTCTACAAGCGGGGTTCCCACGGAGACAACAGGAACATGTTTCCCTCACCACTGAGGCTGACCAGTCAGCAGGGACGCAACAGAGTTCACAGTTTGCCAGGAAGTCCAGAAGCAGGGAAGCCGGATAAAGATGGGTGGAGGAGAGGTGAATCTCCTTCAGTTGAATCTGTTTGTCTTTTTTTATGGTTTCATTTGTCTCGGTGTGCATTCACAACAGTTCTGTTAAATCTGCTTTAATCAAATTCTCGTTTGTGTAGAAAGTCTGGTTCGCTTGGGGAGGTGTGAATACATAATCTAACTCTGATGTGGACCAAAAAAGAGAACTCTGCAGTTCGAATGCATATGTGAACGCCATCCGGACCTGGTACTGCTCCAAAGCAAGAAGTGAACTATAGCGCAGGGTATTCTGGGTAAATACAACCAAAGCAAACCTGCAAGTCTACCGCTGGCTGAAGAAATTATTGATAGTCATTTACTAAAGACCAATGAGAAATCTTACAACCCCTAAAATCTGACACAACTCCATTTTTGTTCACATTTTGTTAAGAAGGAAGATGCACTCAGTTTCTTCTTCGGAGGTTTTCATGTTTTCTTGAGATCTTGGTGCAGGGCCACCACAAGTGAGGGGGTGAATCGATCCAAGTCTGCCACACTATCAGGTGTGAAAACAGCCTTAATTTTCATTAAGGATGTAGGGATGTGCAAGTCTTCACATTCCTTAACTTTTCCACATTATGCCATGACTTGACACAAACTGAAGTTGATGTCGAGCGTTTCTTACATGTAGCTGCTATATTGTGATTTGATATTCACAAGAGCTGAGTTATTTGTTCTTCTGTTTTTGTACTGCAGCTCTACCATCGTGTCATTTTCATAACGTAATGGAAATCTTCCACCTTCAGATGTCAGCAGAATCCTTTTCTGTCCTACCATCACAATTATAAAGGTGTAGCGTTTGCTTAACTCTTAAGGCACGGGAACAGTTTCCTTTGGTTAGATGAGACAGTGGTGGAGCTTTTTAGCCACAGACGCTGCATCTGTGTAAAACAAACGATGTCTGGAAATGAGGAAATGCTATAGGCCTAAATTGTTCTGTGAACCTTGTTAGATTGTATACCACTATGAAGTCGTTGAAATACCAGGAGAGTTTAGATAAACGTTGGTCTTTCGACGGAGTAATGATCCCAGACTGCCGACCGTATCAACGCGGAAATGGCTCACCAGGCACAATAATAACCTTCCACTATGACAATCTCAGTTCTCAGAACTAAATGTCATGGAAAACCTCTATTGACCTAAAGAGAATGATGATGATGATGATGATCTCGAGAGATTGTGCAAAGAGGAATGGTCAAAGATCCCTCTCCCCAACCTTTAAAATGCTAGAGGAGAAGACCAGTCGCCATCCTGTTGGCAGGTGGGGACGGTGCAAAGCTTAGCAAGACGGGAATTGACAATTGTGGAACCTCTGGTTTAGTTTTTGTAAAAGCATTTACCTCTTAATCTGGTGCTGCTGTAAAAAGATTCATTTCAATTAGTAGAAATATGTAATATCTATTACTCAGGGCTTTACATCATGTTATAACGTTATCCCCCCTTCAAAAGCAGACCTGGAGTGTTGCCTTGATTCTTTCATGCATGTTTGAGAAATCCTTTAATCTCTCATGGCGATCATTTAGCTGTGCAAAACACCTAGCTGGACCTAGCCCCACTTTTGATGACGAAGCTCCTCTTCTGAGCTGCAGTTTCCCAGCGTCCGAGCTTCCGCCTCACAGATCAGCCCTCCCCCCGTTACTCCCACACTCAGCTCCTTCAGACTAACCGGCAGCAATAAGCAAACACCTGGTGGAACGAGCTACTTCTCAGTGCAACGCTGGAAAAAACGCTGTTAAAGAATTAATAGAGGAGCCATGTTAGGATGACTTCCTGAAGGCGGAGTTTCAGATAGAGCTGGGTGGTTTAAAGAGACAGAGGCCCAATTTCAAGGCGTTAAATTACGAAGTCAAATTTCTTTTCAAGTCATATTTATATATATATATATATATATATAATGCATTTTTATAGAAACTGAAGGCAACATAGTTACTTGATTATGCTATGAGATGGCACTATGTGCCTTGGAAATACATAATACTGTCCTTTTAAGACTTCTACATCTTTACCAGGGGTGACAACAAATCTATCCACATCTGTATTTTACGCCTGATTGCAAATCTGAACTAAATGAGAATGTTCTGCTTTGCAAATAAAGGCTGGTGTAGTTGGCGTGTGTGGGGGTGTGTGTGTCTGTGGGAGTGTGTGTGTCTGTGGGGGGGCAGTGACATATAAAATAGTTTCCTAAGCTGCAGGGAACAGCAGAGAGTAGCTTAAATCATCACTCCAAGGTAGCGTTCACATTAAGGACAGCTGACATATTAACGAAATCCAGCTGGAATCACATCCTCCTTTCTCCTTTCTGTAGGATGTGTGTGTACGCGTGTGTGTGTGTGTTGTTTCTCTTTTCAGCCAGCGTCACTCCCTCGCAAACGCTGCTTCTCTCACGCCAGATTTCCATTTGTGGAATAGACCTGACAGGTCACATGCAGACGGATGTACCGAAAGGTAAATTCCTACTGGAAACTCTGTATGGCCCTGCTCTGTTGGCTCGAATGAAGCAGCCAACAGATTGTTTTGTGTAGAGATGCATTTCTCAGTTTATGCGATTAAAATGGTGACACTGGACCACTTGTACAGTACACTACCAATTTTAGTTTCTTGTTCGTTTTCTTGTTTTCCGTGTCAAAGGAAGCTTTTGGATTTTTCCGTCGTGTTGATTTTGAATGTACCAAATTGCCTGAAAAGACTTAACACTGTGGCAGAGATTTTTATTTACATTTTTTTTAATGATAGTGCACGCCTTTGCTGGAGGAGACCATTTTTATTTTAATTTTTGTTTAATCTTGTGCTTGTTTCATTCTTGGTCCATAAGACGTATAAATGTTGGAACGTCTCGTGAGCACGATTAAGCTGGGGGAAAGCTGGTCTATGTGCGTTTGCCTCGGTCCAAACATTGCGTTTAAAGTTTAGATAAATGTATTTTCTGGACACAGGACACTAAGACAGGCCAAATTAGGGCCACTGTGCACAGAAAGATTGAGTAGATTTTCACCAAAAAAACTCAGAAATGTAGCGATTAGAAAAAACAAGGACATTTCAGGGTTTGAAAAGTAGAACAGAAATTCAAGAAAAACTCAGAAAATTTGAGATCAATTTTAGAAAATTTCTAGAAAGAAAACGTGGAAATTTCTGAGTTTCAAAAGTTGAAAATTTCCAAGTTTTTTTTAATAGTAAATTTCTGAGATTAATCTCAAAATTTGAGCGTTTTTTTGTGGCAGAAATTTACTTCATTTTTGGAAGCAGCACCTACCTAGCCGTAGGTAGGTGCTGCCATTCTGTTATAAATCTGAGTATATAGCATTTGGAGGCTCTCTGGGAATAAATAAAAGGTTTTTCTTGCAGCTGGAAGAAGTATGTGTGCTCCATTAAAAACGGCATTAGTTATTTTTTCCATGAGCTGCGTCTTTTGGCTTCAGTCAACATCGTTATTAATTAAAAAGTAAGTAAAAGTAAGCCAAAAGAAAAGAAGACCGTTGAAGGTTGATAGGCGATAAATTCATCCAATCGCCCAAACTGAATCCAGACCTTAGAACAGTTTCTGGTCATTTTTAATTGAAAATCTTAAATAAAAAATTCAGTGTTCCTGTGTTTATAAAGCTGCTCCTATTGATAAATAATATGTTACTTCATCTCATATTTTCATCGCAGTGCTAAGTCAAAAAGCAGCCTGAATAAACAGCCGCTCAGGAAGCGGCGTTATCACAAAATCGACCTGACTGCCACCCACTTCTACAAACCACATGGATCAATATTTTCATAGTTGTCTCTTTTTCTTTTTTTTTTTTTTTTTGTTCTTGGTCCCGTTTTCCCCAAACATCAGCAAAAAATTGCAGCCGCCGGACAGTAAAACCCTGTAATGCACCCGAACCGGCCCAGGGGAGGGGGAGAGTGAGGAGAAGGAGGAAGAGGAGGAGGAGGAGGAGGAGGAGGAGGAGGAGGGCGGGGTACAAAGCAACCACTAAACCGACACTCCAAAAGGGCCTTGCCACGTTGGTGGTCCTCGCATTTTATGGCAACGCTTTAGTTAGAGCTCTCTGGGCTTTCTAGGCTGGGGCGTTCAGAGAAAGGCAAGTAAAAGTGGAATGTTGTAATTTCTTGCAGGTGGGGTATTGATATGACTTTGCTCTAGCTGGCTCTCGGAGAAGTCAGGGGTTTTTTTTTTGTTTGGAGGGCTTGTTTTGGGGGAAATAAAGTAACACCAGGATGACAAATTAAACATGGTGTGACCAGAATTCCCGCCTCTGTCCCTGGGCAGCAGCTGGACTGCAGATAAACGGCTGCTCATCGCGGTGGGGCGGGAGATGTTGGAGGTGGCTTGTTTGGATAGTTTGACGCTGGCTTCAGATCACAGGTTGAGCGCCTGCTGGCCTGCTGGCCTGCTGGCCTGCTAGCCTCAGAGCAAAAAAATAGACTGTGCCAGCCAGGCAAACCCAGATCTGCCCTCCAACGTTTAAATCTTGAAATGTGCAACAACACACATGACCAGCGCATGCACCAGTGGAGAATCAGCAACTCCACTCCTGCAACTTTAAACAAGGAATTTTGCAGCAGCACCGCAAAAACACAAAATGTCATCAGGTACCATCTCAGTGCACTGATAATGAGGCCAAACTGACTTACAACTTTCCAACGAGATATTGGAGCTTGTTTTAAGTCAATAATTCTGTAAAAAATTCTCTTTAATTTTAATACATCTTTAATGTTCTATATACTAAATGTTTTTAGAACATTTAGTATACTTCACTAAACCCACAACAAGAATTAGAACAAACTTAGAATCCATTGAAACTCCTATTAGTTCATCTAGATAAACTACTCATTACCTTAGGACAAGAATCCAGAGAAATCCCTGCTAATTTATAAATCACAAACTACTTATTCTTAAACATGGGGTTATGCTTTTTGTTTTCTTTTTTTTTCTTCCGCACTTTCCTTTGATTTGTTGTTTTGTTGTATTTCCTTCTAATTCACACTTTGAATCGCCTTGATGCTGAAAATGTGCTATATAAATAAAATGACCTTACTTTACCTTCACATCCATGGAGTGGTATTTCCAGGGTCCTGCTGCATCATGACCTGGTCCGCCACTTTTCCATGACATCTCTGTCTTGTTTTTCATAATAAAAGAACAATTGAGTGCATTTGCACGTCAAACAAACTAATTCCTGAATTTTTAAACTCTCTCTTTAATGAGTGTTTTTGACGTTCATGTAAACGCACATGAAGGTTCAGACTCATGAACCGTCAAACGTTAACTAACTGGAAAGTCGTCAGACAGCTTCCTCATCCGCAGCAGCCATTTTGATTGTTTATAAAAATGACTCTAGCGTGGCTTTCTATTGCAGCCACGTGCCGAACGCGTCCCATAAGAGAGGAATGGATGTGATTATCTCTTTACAATCACGCCTGGGTGTAAATCTGTTTGGAACGGAGGAGTGCTTCTGCTAGGACTGAAACACGAGCTCTCAAGAGTCATTCCATCTCCAGGCGCGGCCGTTACCTCTTTGTGAGCTCTTT
Source organism: Xiphophorus maculatus (assembly GCF_002775205.1). Taxonomy (NCBI): domain Eukaryota; kingdom Metazoa; phylum Chordata; class Actinopteri; order Cyprinodontiformes; family Poeciliidae; genus Xiphophorus; species Xiphophorus maculatus. The sequence continues at coordinate 20,689,411 of NC_036463.1, read as the reverse complement.
GGGACACCAGATAGCGTCATTTCTACAATTAAGTTGCGTTAAAGTCCTTGCTTTCCCAGCTGGCCAGGAGCCGGAGTTATAATTAGGCCCGTCAACCTGAAGCTACGACAGGACCGACAGGCCTGTCGTAGCATTTGGCCAAATGTTCAGAATTCCAATGATTCTGAACATTTGGCCAATCAGACAGCGTCTTTCTGACATAATGGAATCTAATCCCAGACTCGGTGAAAATGATAAACACAGACGGATAAGAAATCTAATTCTAATCTGTATGTTTGTAAAATAACACGGATCAAATCAGCCAAGGCCAAGTTAAATGCAGACACATTTAGCTCTACAATAAACAGTATGAATACCAAGTAGTTTCCTTAACAGTCAGGATTTAGTTTTGGTTTGTTAGTGAGGAGCCTGTTAGAATCATCATTGGCTTGACTCAACACCCGTTTACCCCAACCCTGAGTCCCACTGCATCCACAGCTGCTACATCAGCAGTAAAAGAAGTAAAGACATGATTAGGAGACCTCAGCTGTTGGAAATATGAGCTAAAAACTCGCAGTAAAATGAACTGTGTGGTCAATTTTATATGGTGCAGTATAACTGTGTGACCTTATGACAAAAAGATCAGGAAATTGATCATTTTAAAAGTAAGGAATTAGAAGAAGCCAATACCATAACCTAAAGCAGGATAAGTAATCTTTAACAAACAAATAACATAAAAGTTCATTTTATAATATTTAATTCCAAACCTGTAATCAGGTCAGTTCTCACACACCCATTTTGACTCTTCCTACTTTCATTTTCTACCTGTAAACAAACTATTCCACATTGTACTTCCGCCATTAGATATTAATTTACTTTATATTACCTAGATGTATCAGATATGAAACATTAATCTTTACCACACCAGCAATCCTTTTGTAATTATTACTTGCTGGGATGTTAGCATGACTTTTAAATTCATTTTATGTGTGTGGGTTTTTTTTTTTTTTTTAAATGTCTCCTGAGACGACCAAAGTGTGAGTAACCTCCAGATATTTTTTTATTGATGTCACCTTGGTATGTTCATTTAAATCACCAGCTGTTAAAATGTTTATGAAGACAGACAGCAGTCAACTGCCAGAGAGTCACAGACTGGCCGTCAGGAAAGTGACCGACAGTCCAAACAATCCGAGGCAGGAAACGCATCAGCCAGAAGATCGAAGAAAAGCAACTGCTGTTGCCACTCATTCTGTTAAGGGTTATAAAGCTTCTTCTAAACAATAGGGAGTCTATTGTTCTACAATGACCAAAATTATTCATGATCAGAAAAAAAAAATGTTAAAGAGAGTTCCCAATCTTCCCAGGAATGGACGACTCGGCATGTTGACTTCGAGGCACAAAAGCTAGTATGTGTTCTGTAGATGTATGAAGATCAGATCGTATCTATTACATGTGTAGCTCCGGGATGAAGGCAGAACATCTGGCTTCAATCACAGGGTTAAACTCAACGAATAAAGAGTGGAAACATTTTGTGCTTGTTGTGTGAGTTACAATAGGCCTAACCACTCGATGCTGTCCCTACTGGGCAGATGATCTGATTGCATAATAATCACCTACTGCATAAATTTCCATACTAAAGAGCAGCGTTTCCTCATCAAGCAACAAAATTCATTTGCATTTGCAGCGGTCAAGTGAATTATGACTTGGACTTGAGGTAATTATTGCTTTAATTTTGTAGAATAATAACCTCTGACATAACAGCTGGTGTTTGATACATCGGAGTAATTTCAGGTAAGCAGCAGAAATGTTCTAGAGTTGAGTAAGTGTATTATTATTCTCTACAAACGGTACGTCTACCAGTTTGCAAAAGCATGCATTTCCTTGCAGGAATATTCATATTCATACATACTTAACATACTGTCATATATTTTATTGGAATTTTATGTGAGAGGCCAACACAAATAGCAGATAATTGTAGACGTCAATGTTTTATATATAAACATATGTAAAAATCTGAAAAGTGTGACATACATGCCCCAAACAGAGTACTTGGTGTTGAGCTAGGCTCATCCAAGTTCATGGTTGCCAAGTGATCAAATGTGCAAAAGTTCAAGATGTGTGAACACTTTAGTGGTAGAGTACTGAAGGGATTACTACTGGGGTTAAGAGCAGACATGCTGCATTGTTCTAACACTTTGATCTGTATTCCACAGCCTTGGTCGTGTCTCTCTGAGTAATGGCTGGATGGATGATTCAGCGGTGTTGCGCCGTGTCTGACCCTGCAGGCTGCCTCCTGTCCATGGCCACGGACCCTCGCTGACCCGGACAACGGCTGACGACGCTAACGGGCGAGTCGCTGCGAATGTGTTGAGCGCCGTTGCGGAAGGACCGCAGACTTGAAAACAGACTAAACCGGGTTGGGCTCGGCGCATAAACCAAAACCAAAATGGAGCATCCAGAAACAGCGGCGGAGCTCCCCGCTGTGTCGTCCCATCTGCACCGACAAACCCTGCTAGGCGCTAGCAGGCAGACGGAGAGATGGTACAGTCTGACTCAGACCATAGCCTCTCCTACCCCTGGGTTAGAGAGCCAACAATGATTCAGGAATGGGCTAGGTTACAAACTTAACCTTTTGCTTAATATTTAATGCTCCGGTGCTGTGCTGCATCGACGGCACACAGAGGTTAAATTCCTCTCAGGAACACATTCTAAAACCCAACAAATGCTTTTTAGTCCTCTCCACTCAGCTTCTTCCATTCATTTTTACCTCCCCAGGGTTCTTTGGAGCTCTTCCGGAATACATCACGATATATTTCTCTTACTTCAGAGAGATATGTGCTCAGAAATCTCTCGCTTTTGGTGGGGAGTTTTTTTTTTCCTGGCACTTGTCGTTCTCTTCCATGCTTTGTGGTCGTTTCCTCTCTATCTCCTTAGAGGAAGACAAACATGAAAGGTAGACTTTAGGAGGAATGGGCCTTGTGTTGCATTATGGGAAGTGCTTTCCATGCTGCCAGGTCTGATTCTGCTGCTAATGTTGAAATGAAAGTTGGTTTGAATTGCTCCTTGGATGGGCAGGATGGGGCGATTATGGAACATTTGAGAGCGTAGTTCAGATACTCTGCAAAAATACAAAACCTCATTAAGAATTTTTTCATAGTTTCTCATGAAAATATCTTAATACACCTGAAATAAGACAAAACTAACTTACAAGTTACTTTTCGGCAAGATATAGAGGCTTGTTTTAAGTCAATTAAAAACAGATTATTTTACTTATAGCATGGAAAAAATTTCCAATTTTCCATGTCTTGAAATAGATGTTTACCCAAGACGTCCTTTGTGATAAAGCTACTTTTTTACAGTAAACATATTAATTGTACAAGCAAAGACACACTTGAGAATTTAAGGCCATAATCATCCCCCAAATAAGAAAACAAAGACCCGACAAACAGTTGGCAGAATCGTCTTCAGGATCCCTGAGACTTTTAAGGAAAATGTTCTGCAAACTGAAGAGACAAAGGTGAAAGGTGCACATCTACCGTTAAACCAATACAGTTTTCCTGTATTTGCTGTCCAGTGGAGGTCGTGGTGGTGGGATGACCCGAGGCTGTTTTGCTGCTTCAGGACCTGAACGATTGGTCGCAATTGACAAAACCATAAATTCTGCTATCTACCAGAAAACCCCGAGGGAGAATGTTGTCAGGTTATTGATCTGAAATTCACACACGTTTTCGTGCAACACGACTATGATCAAGTCCACCTCTCAAAAGCTAAGAAGGCAACAAGCAAATGTATGACTAGAGTGGCCCAGTCAAAGTCTGAACATGAAGCTGCTTGAAATGCTTTGGCATAATCTTTACCATACCAATCATGTCTGAAAAGTCTCAAAAGTGTCTGAAATGAAGGGACTCTGCAAAGAAAAGTGAGCCAAAGTTAATTCTCTAACAAACTAGTTTTTTGTTCTTTTTTTGGCTGTTTGTCCCTTAAGAAATGAAACAATTACTTGAAAACTACAACTTGGTATCTTTGCCTGATTTCAAAGTCTGTTGATTTGTGTAAAGCTTAGAAAGAAACCCAGAAGAAATCTGTAATCCGCAAAATACTTTTTTCCCCGGCTCTGTAAGCACTCAGGCTGGGGGAAAGAACAAACATGTCAAGAAGGGAGAGCACCTGCTGAGGAATCTCAACCATCTCTGCTCATCTTGTGTTTCTGTAAGTGAACGAGTGTGTGCTTGTGTGTATGCGTGCGTGTACCTGCGTGCATGCACTCTCCATCAAGCCCTGTCTCTCATTCATCTTTCATGCCTGTTGGCCCCTCCGGAGCAAATCATATCCCTAATGCCTCCTCAGGGAAGGATGGATGTCATTATGTGTGCTTGTGCTCTTGTGTAGTTTCTCTGAGCGATAATGGAGACTGTAAAGAATACACAGGAGAGTGAATCCTAACTTTTGGATGTCTAAACCATCTGTGAAAACGCCTCGGATACCCTCGTGTTTGCCGTTTTTTTTTGTTTGACAAACACACCATCGTCACCTTTCGGCCATTTTGAATTGTTCCGCTGGTTTTGGTAGGAAATACACAAACATTTCATTGTCCTCCAATTCTCGCCTCTTGGTTAAATAAACCACGGCTTTCTTACTGATCAGGAAAGGAGGAAAATAAACTCTCACATAACTGAGGTTTAATCAAAAGACGTTCTACATGCGATTGAAGTTGAGAAGTGTTGTCTTGATTAGTGGCTTTGTCACATGTAGAGATGTGGCTCCTGATGTGTTAACATCAGTTTGCCCAACATGCTCATCAGTCACAGGGCTGTTGCTTTCTTGGTGGCTAACGGAAGAGAAAAGAAGGTTGACTTCAACCCACCTCGCCTTTCAGAAAACATGCAGAGATGTCAAAAAGACTGAAAGGAATATGTGTCATGCAACATTCATTCAAGTGATTGTGTCTAAGGCTAGGTTCACACCGCAGGCCTTAACACTCAATTACAATATTTAAATAATTTAAAAAATCATCTTACAAAAACACTCTGCTGGTTAATCATCCACAATCTTGGAATTGTTTTTTATGGTTTGCGGACCACTTACAAACTTGCATTTAAATGACTGTTTCTTACAATTCAGTTTCCCTGATATAGTTACATAATTGTATGTTTGGCTGGATCTGATTCATCATTAAACACATGCGCGTTTTCCTAAATGAAGAAACTCTCCTCTGCAGCTCTCTGCTTGTTACCCTCGCGACCTCCACAACGTGGCCCCGAAATAATGCACTTTCTCTACATAATCACCCTGCTAATTAGGCTTGCTGTGGTGTAATTACACGTTACTGCAAATGTATAAAACTTCCTGCTGACTGGAAACCCTGATCTGTCTAAACAATAGGACTATATTTTTCCTCAGGCTTGTTACAATCCTCCTTTCCTCTCTACTCTGCCTGTCTGGAGCTGTTTGCGCTCCAGACTGGTCCCATGGGTAAAAGGAGACAGGCTATATTACCCTGACCACGTGTTTGAGTTTCTGGGACTGTGTGTTTCGCCATTTAACAGTCTACCAATACTGAAAGGACAAACAAGACACTGGGGTGGAAAAACACACACAATTTCATTGCATTTTCTGCCAAGACTGTCCAAGCATTTTCTCAATGAGGGAGTTTTTGGAGTCACCAGCCTCGACCGAATCCGTCATCCTAATATGTGCAGTGAACTGAATCCCAAGTTAGGAATTGCTGGGTGTTTTGATTTTCAATTGGCAAAATGCAACAGCCATTAATTAAATAAGACTTTATCACATGAAATGAGCCTCACTGCATCACATTTGCTAATTTAATGAAATATGACTGTATGTATGTGGTGAAAAAGGCCATTATTAAAGCTGCAGTATGTATGTTTTTTCATATTTGTTAAAACTGTCACCATGTCCTGAGAGTTTGGCATAAGACAGATAATCTGTGAAAAAAATTTAACTACTCTGCCTTCTCCCAGTGCTAACTAGTAACAACCAATCAGAGTCAAGAGGAAGGTCTTAGTGCTGTCAATCACCCTGCCAACTGTCTTCCACCCCCCCTTTCTCTCTGCTATGCTACAGTTATCATAGCCTGTGAATGCTCAGGCTAGTTAGCATAGCCACCGATGACTACAGATAAATGGTTTTCCTGTGATGTTGAGTTGTTTTTCTGGCATTGTCGTATTTAGCAGCGAGTACATGAGTTTGTTTGACAGCGCTAAGACCCTCCTCCTCGCTCTGATTGGTTGTTTTTGGTCTAAAGCGGAGCATTTCTTCAAATGGCAATAGTAGTTCAGGGATTAGGAAACTGATTTTTCACAAATTATTTGTCTCATAAACTGTTACGACATGGTGACAGTTTTAACAAATATGTCAAAACCCTTTTTTTTGTTGTTGTTTTATAAAAGGTACATGCTGCAGCTTTAACAGCACTGTTTTTACTACTAATTCAAATGCCCCAAACATAAAACAAGAAAAATATGAAGAAAAAAAGAACGCATGTCACTTTTTCACCCTCGTGATCCTTTTCCCTTTTTTTTTGTACTAAGATGAGGCCAGTTTCATTCGCTCAGCTGGACGACCAACGACCAACCCCTGGTGAAATGTCACAATGTCACTTCTGGTATGAGGAGTCTCAGTGTGGACATACTAAATTAGCCACAATCTCTGCATGAAAGCACTTATCAGCGTGACTCACGAGCAAACAGAGGTCACACATCTCGCCCTCGGGGTCTTCGGCCCCGCGTTCGCCAAGCATCTCTTCCCCCAACGTATAGGAGGCCGGAGAAAACAGCGGGCGATTACCCTTTGCTTTATCAGTTCACTGAGTGTAGCAAAGGCTCATCCGATGTGTCAGATCCTCAGAGCAAAGACTCCGAGTTGGTGAGGAGTCCAGGAGTTCTGGATTGTGTTGATGGTGACATAATAATGAGAAGTTTAAACCAAGAGTGTCCTCTGACCTCACAGCCTCCTTAAGAAGATCTCCGGCTAGCCTGACGGAGGAGCGGATTTGTTGTATTATTATTATTACTCTATTGGCTCCACTTCCACCAATTATTGCGACCAGTTTTAAACAAGCAGATTAAAGCAGATTAAATGAAATCTTAGCAAAAGCAAGGGAGAAAAGCTGATGAGGTCCACAGCCAGATGGCTCACTGTTTTGCAGTCCTTGGCTAAATATCTGAGATCCACTGAAAGAAGCAATTAACTACAAGGATTTTACTGATGTAGACTCCTTCCCAGTGCTCTGCGGCCTTTTTTTTCCAGCCCCCACGGCGCTTTAATGTCCTTGTCGACTGAGAGCTGATGGACGGAAGTGTTTCACAAAACACACATTTTCGTCAACAGGAAGCGAACCGATACTGGCAACGCAATCTAACATTGTATCCGTCATGCAATACATTCCAGGCACAAAAAACAGACACGACTTCACTGCAGCTGAAACTCCACATCCCACTTTTTCCCAGCAATAACTGACAACTGCTCTGCTAGAAAAAGTCAAGTGTCAGGACGCTTCACAGCAATTAGAAATGGCAAGATATTTAGCTTAATTGACAATAACCACTGTATGCATTTGAGTCCAGGGTTCCCACTGGAAAAATTGATAAGTTTGGTGGTAGGGATGCTAGGGCAGCGGCCTGCCATGTTTTTGAGTTAAAAAATGTTTAAAGTTGACAGGAAATTTGAAAAATATGACAAGGTAATTATGTGTTATTTACCTGAACCCCAACTATTAAAAAAAAACTATATTAAAAAAAATACAATTAAAATATACAGTTTTTGAACTTCAGTTATATCATCCTAATTAAAGTGTCCAAGATTTTGGACCCTTTTTCTGTGACTTGTCACTTTATTCGCTGAAGTTATTGACGTGTAGACTGGTAAAGATAGGCAGTGGTTATGGTTAATAGAAATGACCAAATCATCCCCACTGATTCCCATGAACTTTAGCATCTCAACCATACATACCAACATATATGAGATGGACTTTTGTTGTTGTTGTTATTGTTGTTTACTTTACTTTTATTTCACCAGGAGCATCCCATTGAGATCAAAAACTGGTTCCAAGAAGATGGAGCAGAAAGCTGAAGTGATTTCTTTAAAAGTTCAGCTGGGACCTTCTCAGCACCAAAAGCAAAAACAAGTTCTGACAACAAAGACAATATTTCTAACAAATATGAAGAATAAATCCTAGTACGGCCTTACAAATAAAAGTATGCCAATGACAGAGTCCATGAGTAGCCAAGGCCGTCCAGCCAACCTGTTTGTACATCGTGTAATGACATGTAAAACCTTTTAAAGGTGTGTGTATCCAGGGCCGTTGGGGTGAATCCAAAACGCCAAATAATATGATTGATGGACAGGGCATGAATGTCAACACTTGAAATATGATGTACATTTAATAACTGAGTCCAAGTGGTCCTTTGCAACTGCGATACTGCACTTCCTGAAATTGAGATGATTGTGAGTCAATCTGTTGTTATTTTCTTTCTGTTGTTATTTTCTTCCTTCGCCATAACAAATAACTTGATTTTGATAGCCCTAATCTGTCTTTCATAAAGCGCTTTAGGACTGTAATGTATCATGCAGTACAGTACACTGGAAGCTACTTGTTCCCACATCTGAAGACATTTCTACAGGATAAAACCCAGAATCCTTAAAGATTATTTAATAACACTTGTGGCCAATGGCAGCCAGTGAGATCAGGAGGCGGCCCCTTTGCTAACTTATTGTTCTGTGGGCCTATCAGCAGGTTAAGCCAGTCCTGGTGGGAGAGTACTTCACATCCACTTGAAGGTAATAAAAACAGGTTCGGCGAACAGCTTGGCCTTCTCCCAGAGCGGCTCTCCTGCACCGTACGGGCACAGATGTCTGCCCGGATCCGGATCCAGGTGGATCAAAGCGAATCTCTGCATCAACACCATCCAGCTGTTCACACCGGTGGTTCAGAGGTGAGGGGGGCTTTACATGATCCTCATGTGTTGAAAGTGGCCAGAGTGCCCTCTCGCCTGCTGATCTCCAACCTTACAACAATAACCAGAACCCACCGCCGAACCGAGGCACACATTATGCACACAAGCCTCCTCAGATCTGCTCAGCAGAACCCTCTCTGGGCGGTGCGGTACCAGGGTTCAGACCTCATACGGCGAGGTCCTCCTCACATCTGGCCTGAGTTACGGTAGGCACTTGACCCCGTCAGAGCCCAGCTGTTTGGGGGATTCGCTTTGCTGGCCGCCGTGTTCAGCAGGTAGAGGCCTCCAGGTTCGGTTTCTGTGTGTATCCGTGGTTGCTCCTGCTCGGATATCACTGTTTTGTCCCCGAACAGCGTTCCACAGTTTTAGCTAGTAGCTGAACAGTTGCGGACTTTGGGCTGGCAGCCCAGAAAAAATAAAAGCTCTCTGGAGGAAGACGCTGAATAGATTAGATAACCGGCTTAGGGGTTGCAAACGCAGTGAGCTCACTTGTTGCCATTCCTCCCAACACAAAGTCGCATCTTATGACGGGTCACTGGCGCGGTTGGATTTAGACGTTCTCCCAGCAGACAAAGGGCAACAGTGTAACAGGGACGCAAACGTGGAACACATGCTCATAATCAACAGCCACAGCCCAAAACTTTGCAAACGTTTTTTTTTTTTGTGCTCATGATTCATCCTGTTTGGCAGTGGACGGATTTAGGAATGTAACACGGAATCAGTTTTGTGTTTGTGGCACAATTGTTTGGGTTCACAGGTCAGCTCCTGTGGTTGTGCCAGATCCATTCAGCAGGCGGAGTGACCGCTCCGTATGCCGACGTTCCTAAAATAATCCTAATTATAGGTCTGCTGACGGATTCTGATGGGAAATGGACAATTTTGGTCCAAGAGGCCCTCACAAACGCGCAGTTATTATGGCTCGGCCAAGTTTAGCGCATTCTTTCTGCATGAAAAAATGTCCGGCTTATAAATTCTGCGCAGGCCTGCAGCGGCGGGAACTCATTGTTTGGCCTTCGCTTTGATAGAGAACCATCAGGATGAGGTTAAAAAGAAAGTTGTGCTTGCCCTGCTGCTTTCTGCTGCCCAGCAGAGCTATTTTGGTGCCGCCGGTGATCAAGTATTTGACAGGACTCAGAACAAATGGAGAGACAAACGGCAGCTCTGGTCGTAAATTAAGCTGATCACAGAGAGCGTCGGTGTTTGCCAGGTGGCATGGTAACCCCCATGACAGTAATCAGTCTGGCTTGCGTTGAGCTTTTTAAAGGTGGCTGGACTCCTGACTTTGGGACTGCTACTGTTACAGCTTTCTAAAGCTCATTACCTGCAGAGCTATTTAAAGCCACTGTAGCAAGCCTTGCTCCACATGCTGTCTTGGATATGAGCGCAGCTGACTAACACAGTGACCCCCGCTCACTGATTGGAGATAATAACAGGGACATTCAGACTGAAATTATGGGCATGACATGCGATGCTTCTCAACTAAATTCGATAGCGTCAGAAGTTCTACGTACAAAAATCCACAGTATGTACTGCAAGAGTATATCAGTGGGATTTAAAGGGACAGTATTATGTGTTTTCCAGGCACAGAGGGTCATTTCATAGCACAATCAAGAAACTGTGTTACCTTAAGTTGTTATAAAAATGTGATATAAATCAAATATTACTTAAAAGAAATCTGACTTTGTAATTTAACACCTTGAAATTGGGCCTTTTTCTCTTTAGAAACTCCTGCTAATTTTAAAACTCCACCTTCAGAAAGTCATCACAACATGGCTCCTCTATTAACCCTTTGACGTTTTCACCAGCTTTTCACTGAGGAGTAGCTCCTATAATGAGCTCAGCAGATGCACAGTTCCTCTGGGTGTTTGCTAATTGCTGCTGGCTAGTCTGAAGGAGCTGAGTGAGGGAGTTGCAGGGAATGAGATGGTAGTTTGGAAGGATCCAAAGAGGAGCAGCATCTTGAAGGCGGTACTAGGTCTACCCAGATGTTTTGCACACCTAAATGGTTGCCATGGAGATGAAATGATTTCTCACACATGCATGGAAGAATGAAGGCAACACTCTAGGGCATGTTTTTGATGAGGGAAAATCATTGTAACATAATGTGAAGCTCAAAAAAAGTTGACTGTACATAATACTGACAAACTAACAAAAACTTGAAAAGTGTGGCATGCATTTATATTCAGTCAACATTATAGTTGCAGGTCGTAGCACATGGAGGAATGGACATTTTGACCCTTTCTTCAGTCATAATGTTTGATAATCAGGGTCAGCACATATTGTCAATTAAATTGGCGTCTGGACTTTGACTGTGCCATTCTAAATCATGAACATGCTTTTAACGTGTGGTAGGAGACGATTTTTAATCAAGTTAGTTTTTTAATCAAAACCTATATGAACAAAATAAGCAACATTTTCTATTTAGAAACCCTTTTTGCAGCTAAATCACTGAATAAATAGACATATGAGCTCAAAATAAATATATTTATTGGTTTTTAATCTGTTATTTGGATTATTCAACCATCAGATTGGTGAACTATAACTCTGCAGCTCCTCCAATATTACCATGGGTCTCTTATCTTCATCTTTGCCTAATGATCTCCTTGCCCCGTCAGTCACATAAACCATGTGTTTGTATGTTTCCGGTTTTAACGGTAGAGAAATGTTTGTCAATGTCTGACAAAGATCCAACTGGGGTCAAAATGCTGTAATAAATATTTTGTAAATCCAGCATATCTGCAATGCAGGCTTTGAGCCCTGGACCATCACCTACTGATACGTCTGTAACGCCTTTCATTCAGGTGTAAAGTTTTACCATGCTCTTCTCGTTTTGACATGATGATTTAAACTGGGAGAAATTCAAAACTTGACATGTTGTTCTATGGCCCAACCCTACTTCAAACTCCTCCACAAGTTTCTCTCTGACCTGTTTGATGTGTTCCTTGGTGCTCTGTTTGCTCAACATTGTTCTCCAACAAACCGTGGAGACCTTCCCAGAGCAGCTGGTCTTATGCTGTTTATGTTAATGTACACATGAAGACATTTGCACGTTAGGTGAGTTACAAATACATACCAACCTTGAGAGACTTTCATTTGCACAACTCCAGGAAAACCAGCTATTCTTTTCCTTCCACTTCACAATTTGCACTAGTTTGAGTTGGTCTATCACATACAAACAGAATCAAATATATTGAAGCTTGTGGATGTAATGAGATAAACTGTAATGAATTTCTAAGAATGTGAATATGTTTGCACTAGCGTCTCCCTTGCACAACATGGACAATAAAAAGCAGACAGGACTCGGCGGCGCAGCGTGCCTCGCTGTGATTTGCAGTCGACTGTGAAGCAGCAGCAGCAGCTCTCCAGCCTCGGCTCCGTGAAATGCTTTCTTTGATTTAGAGGTCGGTTATGCCCAAAGAGAAGAAGTCTGAAAACCTCTGATTTGTAAACCCACGACAGACGCAGTTGGCCATAAAGCTATTCCTCAATAAGCTCGGCCTTTCCATCTCTGCTGTAAAAGAGATTGGTGTTGGGTGTCAAACCGCAGTGCTCCTAGGCCGACGCCCTGCACCTTCTCGAGGGTGTCCAGAGTCCAACACCTTTGGATCAAATGGCTTCAGCATGTGGTCAAGTTCTTCAGAGTCTAAGGATCTGATGAACTGATTCAAGTTTGTTGGAGCAGACAAAAATCTAAAGTTGTAAACCCTCGAGGACTTGAGATGATTCCTGGGAAAGGACGCAATGCTAATTTTGCTAAGTTTTCTTACTGCAACAGTAGCTGTGTATCTATTGACCATATAATTGCACAATTTGACATCTCAAAAATAAATTTGCTTAATGAAAACATGGCAATTTTGAAAAAACAAAAAAAATACTTTTTTCTAAATAAAAAGTTTTGGCACTAGAATGAGGTGGTCCTTCGGTCTTATTGAAATGGGTACATTTCGCAAAACTGCAAAGGAAACAGTCGGATGTTACTACTGGCGAAAATGACAAAGCAGATGACGACAGGAAGTAGTACGAGGATGATGGTTTGGTTTTGCTTTTTACAGACAATGTGTAGCTGGTTCCACCAGAGCTCTCATATCATCGCATAGTTCATAAAAAGTTGCGTGTTTTTTGAACGCGTTGGATCCATAACCCTTCTGTAAAATCACAGACTGCAATTTCCACAAAACGCAGCATAAGTAGGTGCAACTAGGTGGGGCTTGTCGCTCCAACGCTTGAATAATATTTGGTCAATAACACGGCAACGTCTCCTCACATGGCTGATAGATGAAGAACACTAACGCATTGCATGAATTATGAATATATCTCTGTTTACATCCATCACCACCATGATTTTTAATGGCTTATCATGTGAACAATAAGCCGCTTGTGATTTTTATTTTATTTCGTATTCAATGGAAATACAAGTATTTTCAACATTAGCAGAATATCTACAAAGATTTGCGCACATCAGTAATGTAAACGCAGCTACATAAATCCATAAATTCCTTTAAGGTGCTGCTGGATGACTGGAGGAGTAGGGTGATATCTATTTAAGCCCCTCCTCCCACCTCCATGGAGTCAAGATGTTAGACCGGGGGTTCCAGGAACCTGGGGAGAGGCAACAGCCTGCTGTGGGCAAAGTTGCTCCCGGAGCCCAGAAATGCTCAGCCTCAAAAGCCACAGCTGGCTAAAAGAGAGATGACATCAGCGTCTCTCTGCACCACGTTTCTCTCTGCGCAGCACATGAGCTGCATATGTGTGGCACAATAGAAAACAGACATGGCTTGTGGTGTTGGGGTGTCGGGCGCCGGGCGGCGTAGCAGGAAAGGCTTCTACTGTACGAACAAGCGCAGAGAGACGTACCCCTGTGACTGACTCCAATAAAAACCCCTTTCCAAAACGGCGCTAATAAAGCAATTAGAGCTTCTATTTTAAGAAATTACCAACGTGTTGCTCTTTGCTTCTATGAGGTAATTATGGATGTTTTTCTTCCTCTATTGCAGGACCTGTAAAAGCCAACAACTGCAACAATGGCTCGCTTTACAGGAAGCAACATAATCAAGTAGCAGGCAATTCAAAGCGAACCACCGTTTATGTAAACACAACTCTTATTGTTAAGGACAAGCCCAGTAACAGCTGCGATCAGTCCAAACGGGAGGTCAAAGCAAACCCCAGCGGTCAGCCGGGGACAACTGAAGCCCACCCTCCTACATTTGGAGGAATTCAGTGATATGGAGCACCTGTGTCAATATTATAGGGGGGGTTACAGGTCCTCTGGGTCTCCAGCTCTGAAGAGCTCGGAGCCAGATGGGCGTGAAGTAGGTTTTGGCAAAGTTGCGCGGAGAACCAACAAATAAGACAGGCTTGATTAACTGTTGCAAATAACTTTTTGTAATAACAGTGGAGCACGCGAACACTTGTTGCTTATTATGAGAAGGCCACAAGGTAATGTTAGAACTCAGGATTCTTTTAAATTAGTAAAACAATAGCTGACGATCAGTAGTGATGAGTTTTGAAAATTGAAAAAATGAGAAACCCCACTGAAAAATTCAAAACACCAGATTGTTGCTTTTTTTTTCTCATAAATTAAGCTAATGCTAAGTAAGCTAATTGTTAGCTTTTTAACAAACAATTGTTTAAGCACTCCTATGCTCAAACGGTGCCTAAACTATGCTAGTTTAAGCACTCCTGTAACTATGGAGTGTTTTAACTATTTAGCTACATTGCTAAAGTGCTTAAACAATTAAGCAATTAGCTAATTAGCATTAGCTAATTAGGAGTGAAAATTAAACAAACAGCAGCTGTCTTTTATGGGGGGGGTGTTAGTTTATTTTGCTAGTTTGTTCTAAATGAGGAGTTAGTGATCAAATTTACCTTTACAACAAATCAGTTTCATGCGTGTAAGCTTGAGACGTCATATTAGTTGTTCTTCTCCACCACAGACTATAATAAATTAGTCTGTACAAACAACTGTTTGTAGTTTCACATTGAGGGCCCCACTGAAATTGGCTAACTTTATGTTAAAGTACTAAATATTTCCCTTCCAGGCAGCTGTAGAAAAACTGCATTATCCATGAATGATTGGCAGATAGACTGACGGCTCGCTCAGTGGTACCAGCTTCCTCCGCAATCATTATCCAAGGTGAGTTTTAATCTGCAGCGTGAACAGTCCTGTTGTGGATAATGGTTCTTATTGCAGTTTGCTGGAGTCCCAAAACTTTCCAACTATCTTTGCAACCGTTTCCAGACTAATAGATGTTAGTGACTTTGTTTCTAACTTGTTTTTCGAATGTTTTTCACTCTAAGGTGTACTTAGAGTGCTTCAAGTTGTCAGACACGACAAGTGTGTCACGACAGCTTAAATTGTCAGACACGTCCAATTTAAGTTATCTATTCTACAAGATTGCAGAAATCAAAAGAAGGGGAAAACGATTGGTTTAAATAAGATTTTCCCTAATAAAAGAAATTATTATTTGGAGAGGGGTTTTTTTTTGTAATCACCCTGACTTTAATAATGAAATTTGTTTGATTATGTGAAACATTTAAGTGTGACAAAAAAACAATAGAAGAAATCTGTAAGGAGACAAACATATAGCTACTTGTCAAAAGAAAAATTATCAACCATAAGCATAAATTAGGGTTTCAAAACTCAGCATAATTTGATTAAATGAACCTTCCACATGATGGAATGTTTCCTATGACAGCAATAAGTCATGTAATTTTGGTCTGCGCATATTCTGCACCACAAAGGCGCATGGTTCGCCAAGTAGGATGTTCCTTCAGAACTCTGGCCCAATCAATGTCAAGTGTCCAAGAGACAACTAAACTAAACATTAAATTGTTAAAGATGTGACAAAGGAATTGCTTATCATACAATGACTTGAGGTTTCTTAGTTAGTTAATCAGAATACTTACAAAATGCAACTGGATGTTGGTCGGGCTTCCAGAAAATTTTGCAAGAGTGGGTCAGATGGGGGCCCATTAATACTCTTGTGGTGCCACAACACAACCAAAACTGGCAACAGAATATCAGATTTGGTTTTTTTTACATTTGGCTTGTTGCTATGACAGAAGTTGAAATTTAGGAGCCTACTAAGGATTTTTAATAACATATTAAAACATTTTAAAAGTCTCTAAATTCATGTTTTCAAGTACCAACATGCCAAAAACCTTCTCATTTAGCATGTTACAACCTGCCTTTTGATTTTTACCTTTCTAATCCTGACTTCAGAAAATGCCGCACCATTAACTAAAGGTGGCCTCTAGTAAAATTCTCCCAGGTCTCACACAATCTTGGATCGGCCCTGATGATAAACATTCAGTGAAGGTGACTTTTTTATTATTATTATTTTTTTCATATCAAGCAATTCCGACCTCAGTAAGGGCCAACATCAATCAATGTCATGTCAGGCATGCAAAGTGTGCAAGATTTGATTTTCCGCGCTGCGCGTGCGTGCGTTGAAATACGTTTAAGGTTTTGTCCTGAAGTGCGGGAAGTAAAGTGACCTTATTGCTGGGCAGAATCCAGCTGCCTACCGGTTTAGAGAAGAGGGATGTTTCCACAGAGCTGTGCTGTAGTAAAGAGGGGCTGTTCCCTCAGCAGATCCCAGCTCAGCTCAGTCCGTCCAGACCAGCGGCTGGGTTGAAAGCTGGGGACTAGGCGGCGACGCAGCGACGCATTTCACAGGTAAAAGTGGCTCCAAGTCGAGCCACGCTCTATATCCTGACATTTATTTGTAGGGGGTTTGCACGCGCGCGTGTTTGTGTGTTATGTTGTTGTTGTTTTTTTTTTTTGTCCTCGTGTCACGACACATGCAGCGACTGAAGAGGGAAGCTGCTGCTGCTGCTGCTGCCGCTGCTGTGTGGAAGCAGATAGTCGCTCTGCTTTCAACAACCTTCCAGAGGTTTTTTCCACAAGTTAAAGCCAGCTGTCTCGGACTGAGCGCGTGCCCTTACTCGCTGTCCTTTCCTGATCCTCCGGAGAATGAAACCGTCTCTAACCCCGGACAGACGCGGCGTCAGGAGGCGACGCCAGCTGGAGAGGATGGCGGTCTGTTCCCCCTCCCGTCTCTTCCTCTCTCTCTCTCCGTTTCTCTCTCAGCTGAAACTTGCAGCTGCTGTTTGCGGACGCGCTCCCATCAGCTGAAGGTTAAAGATTGCCGATGGAGCTAACCGGGCTAGCCTTAGCCCGAATATGTCGGAGAAACACTTAATTTCTCCAAAAATTACGCGGTTTTATTTCCCCCCTGCTCACGCTTAAAGACCAAAATCAAACTGAACACTGATTGGAGAGTGGAATTAAAACGCTACTTCATTGAGCTTAATGTTTAATTACTCCAAACTACAGTTAGTGACATCCAGCTTTAACTTGTGGAACAGCTCTGCCTTGTATCCTGCTCTCACTGTTTCTGTGATGGAGGCAGAGTTCTAAAAAAACCACCGCTGTCATCAAAACACTGCATGTGTGCTGGAGCACCAACACGCCGAATTCAACCAGGGACCCTCTCCGATACGCTGATGCACTCATGACTTTGGTCGATCTGATCGGGATGTCGTTTACTCGGTGAAACCTTATTCAGACGGATATTCAGAGGGACTTTCGCCTTCTCTCCACATCTGCTCACAGCGCGCTTGTTCGGGGTGGCCCGCAGTCAGACACCGACCTGCCACGGAACCAGAGCGCGAGGTTAGCATCTCTCCGGAACCCATCAATCATTCCCTTAATGACGCGGCGACCATCCCCTTCGGCCCCGGCTGCGCGTGCGGTTCTGGCCGGATGCGGGGGAGCGACCAAATGGCGATGGAAATGAGCTGCTGAATAGCCGCCTCTGGCAAACGGTGTGCCAAGTTTAGGCTGCTTTGATGTTTGCATGTTGTCACTTTGTCACACCTGCAGCATGTTTGCGTGATAATGATGCTTGACCTCTCCTCTCCTTCCTCCACACGCATTCGCTTGCACGCGGGGCGAGTTAAAGCAGCCGCCCTGCTGTCTGGTGTGGAGAAACGGCTAAAAGATGTGATTGGTTCTCCGGAATTCGGCCCTGAATTTAGCTGCTGATTTAAATATCACTCAAGGGTGGATGACCTAAAACACTTGGCTCTGATCTTCCTTCTGTGTCTGTGTTTACAATGGCTCAGTAATTCAGGAGCCAGGCGTGGAAGAAGTCAATTAAAACTTGGAATGTGATTCGGATATTTTTCAGATGGGGATGAGGGTAGAAGAAGAAAAATGGGAGCGTGGAAAAGTATCTTTATTTTTAGACTTTGATCCTTGTATTGTCAATGAGTATAATGTTAGCTTCTATCTATATCTACAACATTAGGTCTTGAGTTTTAGGTAAAGCATCTTCAGTTTCTAAGGTTGTTACTGAAAACTCACCTTTATACGCTCAAGCACCTCTGAAGGTCAGAAGAACAGTTGATAACAGGCGTTAATTTTTAGAGAAAACACATAAATTCTTGGAAGTGTCATATCTATCCATATGTGTGTCTGTCAATGTGACCTTTCTGCTTCTCCTTCTATACATTCATCCATTCATCCATCTGCATCTCTCCATCAGTTCATATATCCATCAATCTATCCGTTCAGCCATCTGTATGTTTCCTTATATCTGTATAGCTATTCAGCGATTTATCTATCAATCCGTCTATCCATCCGTTCAAGTGTCAGCTCATTCATACAACCATCCGTTCATCTGTCCACCCATCAAACTGTTTATATCCATCTCTCCATCCAACCATCCATTCATCCATCAGTCCTTCCATCATCCAGTTGTCTGTTTATCCATCCATCTGTCCATCTATCATCAAACTGATTATTTCATCCATCCGTCTGTCCACCCTTTCATTCATCTATCTGGCCATTTAATTGTTTATAACTGTTTACCCATCTATCCATCCATCTATCCTTAGTCTGTGGTTTCACAATGAATGCCTGATCAACTGAAGGTTTTAACAAACCTTCTTTTTGTTTTGTTTTTAGTATACACTTTCTAAGTGGACCTAAAAGTGATTGCGGCGTCTTGTCAATTTAAATCTGGAAAAGTGACATTTTCAAATGGAAGGTGTGCAGGAACCTTGGGGACCTCTAGAGGACAGATTTTCATAATTTTAGTCTGTTCCATTACATCCATTTTAGTCTGTTCTATTATTTGGTTATTCCAGTACTGCTTCTGTAACTGGGAACATTCCTCACATTCTCTCACTTGATCACTCGTACATGTGCTTTCACAAAAGAGCCGATACTTACAGGAGGCTTTTTGGTTCTGTTTTTACAGTATGACTCTTAACATCGGCCAGAAGTGATCCGTTCCTGCTCACTGGGACTTTTCACAGCTCAGAGAGCCAACATCAAAAGCTGTTAGGAAATGTCAGCACAGACATTATTTTCTGATCTCCATAGTGAGCTGTAGAAAGTGGGGAGTGAAACAGCTAAACCGTTACAGAAATGTAGCCCACGTCAGCACTCCTGGGTTGGCATCTTGAATATTAAATTGTGATTGAAGTACGGGCTTGTACAGAGGTGCTGCTGGAGGGATGTTTTGCACACCTCTTAAACCTGGGATCTTGTGGGAACAAGAGACCCTGCGAGTTGCCCTGAGGAAGAAGGGCGTGGAGCCTGCTGGGATGGGGAGCGTATTAGGAGGGGAAGAAGCTCATTAATTCCTTCCAGCAGTGAGAGGAAAAGGCCTGGTCAGCAAAAAGTGGAGGGGCCCTCCATGACTATGAAATGAATGGCATGGGTTCAGTTTCCACTAATGCTCCTAGTAGCCAGATAAGTTCTTTAATGATACGTGTGCATGGTTTCTACAGCGGCAAACAGCTTTGTCCTTTCTTTTCCAATCCGTAGTGTCACATCGGTAGAACAAGCATGTCTGCCACCGGGTTGCCGTAGCCTTTGAAAGTCATGCAATGTTTTTCCCGGCTACTGGAATCCCCCCTCCGAGGTCTTGCCTGATGTCGCATGGTGATGTCAGAGCAGAGGTGACGCAGCCGGGCTTCTGGCGGATGAAGCCAGCCAGAAACGTGTGAAAGCTCCTGACGTTTGACTGTGGGAGGAGGCAGAATCAGTGGTATAAAATTACAGCTCGGCGTAAATTCTGTTGGATCCCGGCTGCTGGTTGAAGGGGGGGGGGACCAAGGCGGTGTTTGTTTCTGATTCCTGCTCGTCCTCCAACGTTGGAACAGTGTTCCACGACATGGTCCAGCCTGTTTGTTATTATGCGCTCATGTGGCCTTTTTTTCTCGTTTCCTCAGGTGAAACATGCTTGTTTTTGCAGCATGTCGACTCCCGATTTGTGAAAGTTGCTGCTGATGAGGCATGAGTGCAATTCTGTGTTGGGGAGGACATATTTTTGCCGGATTGTTTGCTGCCTTCCCGTTCGTGGTGCTGAGCAGGAGGCATGCCGAGTCCACATCTGATTAGCAGAAAGGCAGAGCGTGCTGCCCCTTTGATCATACTGTTTCTGGCTGATAAACCATGCCACTGTCATCTCTAGCAGAGCCCCAGACCTTGACAGACACTAATTACCATGAAGCCCATTTGGCAGGCTCTGGAGCAGGCGCAGGGCTCGGAGTAGTTCAGGGCAGGTGGAGCCTACGGGCCATGTGTGGTGGTGGAGATTAGCATGCTTAATAATCTATACTTAAGAGTTAAAGCAGCTCTCAAAAAGTTTATGCTGGAAAAAAAAAAACGTTTTTCTTATTTAACCCTAAGTCATTTTAGAACTTTTACCAGTTTTCCTGTGAAAGATATCCCTCAGCCATTTCTTTCCAGAGAGCTTACAAAGCATTGAAATGATCTCATTGTACAAATGTCTCAGTCAGGAGAAGAACACAAAACAATTCCACAGCATATAAGCCACGGGAAGCATCCAAGACTTCAAAACTGCACGAGCCAAGCGCTGGTTGTGTTCTACAGGTGACGGCAATCTTTTGCTCTTTGGAGTCCAAAACAGGCCTTTCTTTCAAAGAAAAGACCCAGGTCTGCCTTAAACCTCCCAAAACCTTTTGGCCAATTGTGCTATGGTCAGATGAAATCAGACTTACACCAGGAAGTAGGGCTTCTTCCTTTAACTTTTGGGTCACCAATTTGAACAGTCCATCTCAGTCACTTTGCTGTTGTGTCATTGGGCAAGACACTTCATCATCAGCAAGCAAAGAAGGTAGTCAGAGGGATCCGTGGTGTCAATTAAATGGCATTGACAGCTTCACCTCTATCAATCAGTCCCAGGGAAGCTGTGGCTCCGACATAGCTTACTATGTGATCAGTGTGTGAATGATTGTAGGGTAAAGGGCTGTAGAGTCCCTTGGACTACATAGAACGCGATGCAAGTACAGGTCATTTGGCATTTTGAAATTTCTGGACCAAAATACCACTGGGCTTCATTAGACATTCCATGCCCACTGTAAATCATGGGGGTGAACGGTGGGTACAGAATCAAACACATGCTCAGAGTATCACTTTCACTCATTCATGTATGTTGGAGGAATTCTCGAATCTTCCGTGGCAGCCATTACGTGGTGCCTTAGCACTTGTTCCTACAATGCACTGCCTATTTGGAACTTCAGTTCACAGCCAAACTCCTGCCCCACACAGCACCCCTTTGTCAGGCATCTCTCACACAGCTCCTCTAAACTAGCAGCAGCAATCAGCCAACACCTAGAGGAACTGCACGTCTGCTGAGCTCATGCAAACTACCACTCTCCGAAAAACGGTTGAAAACATCATTGGATGGCATGAAGAAGCGTTATTGTGATGGCGTGCTAAAAGCAGCAGTGTCGGAAGGTTCTTAAAGAGACAGAAGCCAATTTTAAGGCATCAGATGCAAATGAAATTTCTTTTGACTTTCTTTTAATAGTATTTTCATAACAAATGAATGTAATATTCACACTACTTGATTATAGTATAAAATGGCACTATGTGACTGGAAAATGCATAATTCCCCATCCTTTAATATTTTTATAGGTCAATAAAATTACGAGCAGCTCCGAATATCAGTCACTTTAGATACAAAACCTTCAGGTGTCTACCAGAAAGCCAAAGATGAAGAAGGATTCTTTAGAACCAGTTTGAGTTGAATCATACAACCAAATAAAAAAAATATAATGTAAGAGAATGTTTAAAGTTTTTGGAATGTTGTAGTCGAGTCCAGAACTAAATCTTACAGCAAGTCTACATGGTTAGCTGTGGACAAGAGATGTCCTCAAAATCTATTTGATTTGGAGAACCTTATTAGTGACTATGTATGCTGATAATTTTGTGCTAAAGAAAATCTAATGCTCAAATCACCTGAAGAAGTGCATGAACAAAGAGTTAGATTAAGGGTGTACTAATTGAGCTAGATTATGGCAGCTTTATTGTTCTGTCATGTTTCCCTTATATTTGTTTGGTTTTTCTCAGTTATTTTTATGCAAGCTAGATTTCACAGTAAGGGTAAGAAAAAATGTATTTCACACCATGAGCTGCACACTTTTAAGATGCAGTATGCCTTTCACACCCCTTTAGGATGCACACAGACGGAGAAAATCTCTTGACGTCAAATCGCTGCGTAAGAGCTGGACCGAGCTAAGCCTCGTTGCACAATGGAAGAGAATTCCACTGACACAATTCTCGTCACATCATCAGTATCCTTCTGTTTTTTACTCTGCCTTGAGCCTGGAAGACAAATCCAAGACTGGGCTGCTTCTCCAAAGCCTAAAATGAATCTTGCAGACTTGTGATCTTTTGGAATACGGTGGGATAAATCTACCCCACCCACCGCCTCACTAAAACACACCCCGACTCCAACCCCCCTTTTTTTCTTCTCTAACCCATCTTGCCTTTGATTTCTGTGCCAGTAGAGTCTGACTGTAATAAGTTTTGGCCCGAAACGATGCAGAGGGAATATCTCAGCGGGCCACACACTATTGTCTGCCGTTCATGAAAGCAAAACAACTGGTGCCACGGAGTATGTTTAGCAAAATTATGCCAGTGGGTGTGTCTTTTTATTTATTTTTTTGGCTAAACCTTTATTCATTAGCTCATGGTGCCGTTAGTGCTGCTCTGTCTAGGAGGGCGTGCCTTATTGAGAAAGCACATGGGGTTGCAACGTGGTGGTGAGCTCTGCTTTATATTTAACTTTTCTTGGATTGATGTGATGGTAAATTTTCATTGCTTCAGTAGGTCATGCTGTATCTGTGCCAAACTGTAATGTCTGCCGAGATCAATAGGACTCTCTTGATGGATGGCAAGTGTCCAGAGGGCACATGAATCTTTGGGTAAACCACACGTTTTGCTGCTGAGTCACTGCCGTACCTATAGAGGGGGAAAAAAATGCAGGGTCACTCTTAGTAAAATATGACTCGAACCACTTCAGGCGCTTTATTCTTCAGAAAACAGAAAAAAAAAACATGCCTCCGACCTCTTCCCCTCGGGACAAACAAGTCCCTGATTGGAAACACTTGCGACAACCCTCCAGTTGAAAACAGACGCGCTTCCTCAGGAAGCGAGGCGGCCCATCCGCTGGACACAGTGATGTCACGTAGATAAACAGTCTTCCAAGCGGCGCTGCTCGCAGAGTGCGATGGGCTTGTCATGCCTCAGAAACGCCTGTACACTCTGAGCAGATGCAGCACAAGAGTCCTGCCAAGTGCACACCCATTCGGGTCGCTTAGAGATCCAAGGAGACCAGGAACAATGTGCTGAAGAGGCGCGGCTCTCTGAGGTTATTTTAGAACGAGGGCTAGTTGTCTTTTCTTTTGGTTCCAGGCAACAGTGTTTAAGCACGTAGTTGTTGTTTTTTTTTTTTCAAGAAATAGCAAAACTAACAGGATAGACAGTTTTGGGAGGTTTGAAGCATTATTTGAAAATTAGTGTGTCAACGATAAATCAAAACGCTTGTCATGACAAAAAAATGATCTGTTGTTGACTATTGTTCTCTCTTTGAATATCGCTAGACCAAGCCTTTTGTGACATTCCACAGTACAAAATAAGTGACAAACGTATGTATGATTTGCATTGATATTGCATCGGGTCAACATCGATATTGGCCAGTGCTCAAAATTGCAATATCTGTATCGTATCGGAAGTGAAAAAGTTGTACCGTGACACCCTCAGTTGCAATCAATGACTTTTTAAATAATAATAATAGTAACTATTATTATTTTACTGATTATTCTAACAAAAAATTGCAGATGTATCATTGAACCACTTAAGCTTATTTTACGCAATATTATAAATATTTTAAAGTATGTCCTTTTTAGAAAAGAAAGTGAGAAAACAGTTCACTAAAAAAAAAAAAATTCCTAATACGCAATAACATTGAATTCTTGTAGTGTGGCAAAGAATGCATCTGCCGATAAAAATGCTGCTAACATCAACATGTGAAAAGCTCGGCCCTATCTGTTTTACCGAACATCAATACAGCATAGGGCTGATCTGTTGGTTATTTTTTGGACTAAATGAGTAATAACTGGACAGAAAAAGGTGCTTAATAGATTTTTTTTTTTTTTGTCAGAACTTGAACCAAAAATGTTTTAAGCTAAATCTGTGCCACTTGAGAAGTTCTGGATTATTTACAAAAAAAAAAAAAGATTTATCTTAAATCAGCCAACAGTTTTCCTGTTGACTGATTGTCTGAGTTGAGAGTTTTTTCATATACTCCCCCTTCCCTTTCTGGGAAGAGTTTTGCCATACTCTTCCTAGCTAATACAAATTTATGCCTTCTACACCTGATTGTTAATTGAAACTATTCAAACTATGCATCATTCTCCTTCGATTTCTCACTTAAGTCTGTGTTGGTCTATCACATGAGATTCCTTTGAGATCCATTGCTCGGTCTCCTTCAGTTTCAGTCAGGATTTCTTGACTGTTTCATGTAGTTTATGCAATATGACAACATAAGCGTCAGTGAGTTAAATCATTCAGCCATCCTTCGCCACATTATGCGCCTTATCAGTCTATTCTCGGATGTTTGCTTAAACACGCCGACTCTGCTCTGTAGTTAGCTCCTCCCCCCGAGGGCCTGATTTAGGCATCTGTGCTGCATTGTCCTACCCAGGCTGCCCCCCGCACCCCTCGGGCTCCTCACCATGCCCCTCGTCTCTGCCGGGGCCAGGAATAAGGAGCTGACACCAAACTGTCAACCTGCAACCTGTCATACCCCTGCAGCCTGGGCAAAACATTTCAAACGTTCAGCCAAAACCTCGCCGCTTCCCTGGTTTTTTATCAACCTAACAACCCCTGACAACCCTTCGTTTGACCCATTCCTACTGAATCCTGTAAGGACGCTGCTGCCCCACATATGGTTAGATGTATTTTTAGTTTACATAGCTGCATGTGTTATCCATATGCTTATATCAGTCTGTCTTTGACTGAGCCATATCATTAAAGACACTGCCAATCCATCTTCCCCTCTTTTCTTTTCCTTTTTTTTTTGTCTCCCCGATGCCAAATCCGGATGGCTGTGGTGTCTTTTCACACAAGCGGGCATTGTAGAGGAACACAATGTTGTTGTGTTTTGGGGAATGAAAGCTGGCCATTGTTGTGGACTGTTGCATGAATCACGATTTTTATGTGATATAAAACGGGTAATTCCATTGTGTAATGGCATTAACGGTATTCTGGCAGAGGGGGGAGGAGGAAAGGAAGAGGGAAGGTGGACGGGACGTACGACAACAGCTCAACTTTTAGAGGAAGACATACTCAACTTTTCACCGATATTGGAGATAATCCTCATTTAGTGATGACTCCGGGGGTAAGTGGCTCAGATTTGGGTTTCGGCTAGAGGGAAACCCAGGGGCTGTGAGCTAGAACCAGGGTTATAATAGTTTTTATTGTAGATTAGATTTATTTTGTTGTGACCTTCTGTTTGACCTTGGTTAAAGCAGGTTGATATCTGGTAACATTAAGGACAGGTGACCTACAACTCTCTTTATTAAGCCTTTGCCTGTTTGGAATGATAGTCCTCATCTACTGCTGGCAAACCTGCAGATTGTTCTGAAATTAAATTTCAACTGAAGAAAGTTTTCAACAGCTAGGGATAGGAAAATACATATTGAATACGTCAACTTTCTTCAAGAAATATGATCTTAATGGGATTGTTGACATGAAAGTCGCATCAGATTTAAGTAACAACCCAAACCGTGTTTTTAATAATATGGCTCAGTCAAAGACAGAATGATATAAGAAATCAACTGAATTTAGTCCAATGTGCAATAACAATGGAATGGTGCAAGTATTGAACATACTCACTGAAATGTATTCAATACTTAGGCAAATGTTTCTTTGGTCATGAGAACCTCATTACATTTCCTGTTTGGAGAGACACATTGGATGAAATACTACTGTGTCATTTTGACCCTTTCTTCCACACAAAGAGTCATTTTAGTCTAAATGCTTCTGGTGCTTCTGTGAATGCACTTTCAAATTGTGTGCAATGACTGGAGACCTGAATGCACACAATTGAACCTTCAGATCTTTTGCTGAAATGAAGATCAGCAAAAGACCTGCTGATCTTCAGGTCTTTTGAACATTTTGAGTTGTGATTTAGTCGGGAGTTTGACTGGGCCATTAGCTTTATTTCCTTTCACCAAACCAGATTTGGTTTCTTCTCCTTTCCATGTTGGAAAAACAGCCCACACCATGATATTTTTCTCCACCTCCAACCTTAACTGTTGCTATGGTGTTTTTGGGGTCATGCTTCATCCTCCAAACGTGTCCAAAAAAGTTACAATTGGTCTCATTGTGGCATAACTAGTTTTAGTATCTCATTTGCTTATTTGCATGTTCTAAAGCTATCTTGAAACCAAGTTCTCCTCAGTTTTCCTTTGGCAGTGGAGTTTTGTGCAGTGATTGGGTTGAGAAACTGTCCCTGCTAATTCCAGATGTTTTTAAAGCTCACTGGAAGTTGTCATTGGCTCTTCTAATCATTCTTTTGGCTCCCCTGTCAAAATTCTTGTGAGAAGAACCTGGTCATGGCCAGTTTAAGGTGTAACGAGTCTCTGTCTCCAGTCAAAGTGTCAAGTTCAGTGTTTATTTTTCCCACTATCATTATCTTTCATGATCTTTTACTGCCATTTGTAGCGTTTCCATGAGATAATGTCAGATCAAAGGAATCATGACCATGTTTTTTTTTTTTTTGCCCAACACAAGTTCAGCTGAAGTTCAGGAAATAATGATGAGTAAAATGCTGCGCATCCTATGTCTGCGCACTCATCCGTAAGCAAATTAATTGCAGCCCCTCCCCTTTGTTTCTTTAGCATTGACATTGCTTCAACAGGAAGGTCCTTAGAAACTCCGAACCGGCCTCTTCTTGAGGGGATTACTCAAATCACAAACGGGAAGAGTTAAACTCAACAAAAGTATTAACTGGCTAAGCGCCAAGAGTCAATCCTCCAAAACTAACAGGTTTAAGGTTTTAAATGAAAAAAAAAGAAGAGATAATCGTATTAGAGAGCCAGACGCACAAAGGGAGCGGCGTTTTCACGGTGCCGGATCCCGTTAATCACCTAATCACCTAGCGGGCTGTCCCGGGGTTCAGGTACGAGGAAGCCATGCTGCCCTCTCAGATGGCTTTTTATAGCTCTGTTTCATTCTGCCTGTATGGAACTATGATGGCTAAACAAACACAGACGAGCAAAACAAATGCTAATCAGTTTGCAGCTGAATACATTTTGTCGAGGCTGCGTCAGCCGTCTGTTTTTTCAAAAGATGGGGGATGGAGGAGGGATGGGGGGGAACAAGCGATTTGGCTCTGCCTTTTAACAATCCCAGTGTGATTGGCTTTAAAACCGTCTGCGCGGCGTTTGATTCTGGCAGCGAGTCACACGCCGTTTTTCTTTTATGCCGTTTCTTTTTGAGGACAGCCAGGTTGTTTGCATGAATGAGTGGGCTGCAGCAGCATCTCTGCCTCTGACAAGGCATCAAGCATGACTTCATCAAGGGCATTACATCATGAGAGGATGCACACTGGGTATCCCTAATGCAATCATTCATTAGTCCTTCAAGATAAGAGTCATTGTAATTTTTGTGGGGGGGGGCACAGAGAGTATGTATAAGTTATGACTTTGTAAAACATTTATTGTTTGGCTTTACTTAATGGGTAGGAAGAGATTTTTGTAGTTGAATCCTTTACAACATTCTCCTGTTTAATAAGGCAGTTGTTTTAGTATTTGCTGCTAGCGAATGAATTAGAATTGAAAAAGAAAATGTTCCAGTAGCTGTTCTTCTAACACACCCTTCATTTCTACTGTTTTACATATGAAGACGTATTTAATTTAAAAAAAAAAAAAAAGATCTGGTCGTAGCTTGACACACCAGATTCCGCACAGTTATTATTCCCTGACCAAAAATGGAACCCCAAAATGGAAAAAGCTATTTGTGAAAATACGAAATAGTCCTTGGCTCTTTCTGTAGAATTTGTAAGGGAAAGTAGTAGTTAGGTGCTGCTAATTTATTCACTTAAGTGATCGTCACCAAGCGTGTGAAGAAATTTCTACCAGCAGCAAACTTCACATCAATGATCCCAAGCACAGCAGCAAATCTACAATGGAAAGACTGATAAACAATCACTGGGTGCAACGTTCCTGTCAAAGTCTTTACCTGATCTAAGAGATGTCTCCAATGATGTGAGACTGAAAGTCATGCTAAAATCATGACTGAAGGTCAGGTCATGATTTTACGCTACCTCAACCCTTCACATTCAGCTGCAGTGGAAGGGTGCTGAGGGTCATAGCTTGAAGGCACCAAAAGAACCATATCATCTGAAAAGGACAAAAATGAAACCCCTAAAGTCTCAAACCAGGCCCGCGTACTCTCTGCGACTAATTTTCCACCCGTGAACCTCGCAAACAGGATCAGGGACAAGGGGGCAGCCCTGACGGAGTCCAACCAGTGCTTTGAACAAGCTCCACTTTGTCCCGGGAGTTGGGCACAGGCTCTTGCTTGCGGACACACTTTAGTGATGCTGAGGTGAACACAAGAGGGATACTGTCCTCCAGCAGTTTTGGTGATGCAAAACATGGGCTTGGGAATGCTGGTACCAGCTGGAAGTCTGTGGGAATCCAAACGCAAACAGTGGCCTTGCTTTTTAACGCAGCAGCACAGGATCTGAAACTCCTCTTGCAGCTGTTGATGATGCCGCACAGGAGGAGACGAGGGAACAGTTGGGAAGCTGGCGGGGGTTCACTTATGTCCTGGCGCCTTCTTTTTCCCCGCCGTTGTCTCAAATTTCCATAAAGGTCTTGACAACATTCGGACACGGATTTCGAGGATAATAGTTTTACCCTCACCTTTTTTTCCCCTTTTGTCTCTCTTCAAGTGTGTTCACACTAACCTCTTTTCTGTCTGTCTCTCTCCCAGTGATGGCCTCCACTGTGCAGCTGTGCCGGTAATCCTGCCGGTGTGTGTAAGGGAAGAAGAGGAGACGCCTTGAAAAGCAACCTTCCTAAAGGCAGAGAGGGGGTGGGAGGAAACACCAGCACCAGCAGAAGCAAATGCCACCATGTACAGCGTGGAGGACCTCCTCATCTCTCATGGATACAAACTGCCCAGACATGCCGCCTCCTCCACCCCTACGCCAGTCCCCGCATCGTCATCTGCCCGTCAACCACCCTCTTCCTCGCCACCGTCCTACAGCAAACACCACGAAATCCTGGAGAACAGGTCCGGCCCCAGGACAGTGAACGGCTACGAGCGGGGGCCCGCGTCGGCCATGGGGAACAGCGGCGGAACAAGGCAGCCCCAGGTGTACGTCGGCGGCTGCCCCAGCAACAACAATGAACCCAGGGAGGGGAGCCAGCCGAAACGAGACGGTGAGAACCGGGGCCAAACCGATACCC
This sequence comes from Xiphophorus maculatus, assembly GCF_002775205.1. Taxonomy (NCBI): domain Eukaryota; kingdom Metazoa; phylum Chordata; class Actinopteri; order Cyprinodontiformes; family Poeciliidae; genus Xiphophorus; species Xiphophorus maculatus. The sequence goes on along the minus strand of NC_036463.1, from coordinate 20,659,646 downwards.
ACTCCTTGGGGGAGTCGCTGACGTCGGACAGCGGGTAAGACCTGATGTTACGATGGCTTCCTGTACTGTAAAAACATATTTCTGTATGTGATTTTCATAAACGGTGTGGTTTTCTTTATTTACATATTTGTTAAAACTGTCCACCGTATCCTGACAGTGCAACATGAGATAGATATCTGTGAAAAATTAGAGCTCCTCTGCCTCCTCCCTGTGATCCTATTGCCATCTGCAGGGATGCACCACTTGGATAGAAACAGCCAATCATAGAAAAGAGGAGGGTCTTAGCATTGTTAGTCATGCTCATGCACGCGTTGCTCAGTGTGCTAATGGTGGAGAAACAATGTACTGTTTCAGGAAAACTGTTTATACCGTCGTCATCAGCAGCCAAGCTAACCAGCTTTAGCATTCCTATGTTATGGAAAATTGTAGCATAATTGAGCAAGGCGGAGACTATGATCTGAGTTTCGTAATAAGCAATTATTCAATTAATCACCTAATAAATTAAAATGAGCTTGATAACTACTATACTGATGATTTATATTTTATGAAGGGTAGTTATGTTCACAGAGACAAAATTAATCTATTTTATCTTTATGGTTTGGGTTGTGCGTGTGTGTTTTACTTATTGTTTTTGTTGTTGTGTTTTATTTTGGATGCTTAAAAAACCTTCCAGGTCCAGTGTGGAGTTTTTGTTACAGAATTAATTATTGATCTTGAAGAAATGCTGTCATTAGCTGGAAGGTCTGTCGACATGTTACTTGAAAATGATCTCCAAACAACATTTATTTCAATAGTTATTGGGACAATAACAATAGATTATAGAATCTATTGTTGTGACAATAGATTCACCAGCTCCGATTGGCTGTTTCAGAGCCAAACAGCTCTGATTGGCTGTGTATTTCTGCAGATGGCTGTAGGACCACAGGAAGGAGGCGGAGCTTGATGTTTTTCAGATGATCTGTCTGACATTAAATGTCATGACATACGGACAGTTTTTATAAATATCTAGAAAAAAAATTGTTTATAAAAATTACATATATAGTTTTAATTACTGAACACTAATTTTGTATGACAGACCAACACAAAGTAGGGCATAACTTTTATTTAACTTTAGCAAAAGTATTTAACTTTTTTTATTAAAAGTTAACAATTGTGGCATTCATTTATTGACCCAACTCTGTTTTCTAGAACCACTTTTGCTGCAGTCTGTATTTGCTTCGCATGTCTGAAGACTTTTTATCCATTCGTCCTCCTAAATAGGTCAAGCTCAGTCCGACAGGATGCAGGGCGCCAGAATATCAATTTAAAATCCTTGGTACTGACTCTGAAGTGGATTTAGATTGACTCATGCATACATTCTGATCTAAACCTGTCCACTGTAGCTCTGTGTTCTGAATTGCTCTCCTGGTGGAAGGTAAACCTCCACCACAGGATTAACTTTAGCTCCATGTTTAACTCTGATCTGTTATTAAAAAAAAAAAACAAAAAAAAAACATCTCCACACCATGGTGATGATTTCACAGTAGGGATGCTGTGTTTCAGGTGATGTGCTTTGTCAGCTTCCCTCCATATGTAGCCAGAAAATTTAATTTTGGTCTCATCTAACCAGAACGCTTTCTTCCATTGCTTGTGGCAAAAATTGTAATGGCTTTCTTTCCACAAATGCTTTCATCTCCCCAATTTTTACATAAAAAACAAATTAGCAGAGTGCACATCTAATAATTGCAGATTGTCCCAGCTGAGCTGTGGATATCGGCTCCTCCTCCAGAATAACCTGGACCCCTTGGCTGCTTCCCTAATTAGTTCTGTTTTTGCCTGGCCAGCCGGTGTACATGGAAGGCCAAGTGCAGATGTACTGCGGTTTTTCCATTTTTGAGTGATGGATTGAACAGGGCTCTGTTGGATGTTAAAACCTTGGAAAATTGCTTTTAAACTTCACCACAACTGTATCTGACCTGATTGATGAGTTCCTCAGACTTCTAAGAGAGCATAACGTGATTGGCAGCAATAGCTCAGCTGTTGGCCTTGTCTTTGACTGCACCACAGCTACACTTCTAAAAGAGAAACAAATCTGAGACAGAACATAAAGTAATAATGGCAGCACTCACCATCCTCTGTTGCTCTGCCATGACAGAGGTTTGACTGACAGACCCGTCCACCGCTTCTTCACAGCCACTCCACTGCAACTAATCAGACCAGTTCTGCAGTGATTCATTGAATGATTTGAGAGCCTCTATTATTAAAATTCCTCCAGGCAAATCATCTGCCTCGAAACTTTGTTAAAGTATGTTTCACTACTTAGCACTGTGTGCTATGGTCGAACGATTATTTGTGTTGCGCAACGCAGGCGGAAGACATTTACTAATTAGGTGGCTTCTTATGGTAATTGATTGGTCGGAATTGTATTTAGGAGTATCAGAGTAAAGAGGACATGTCTTTAAAAACTTTGATAATTGACAATATTCCTTCTGTTTGGTCTGGTGGTTGTAATATTACAGATAATAGAGGCGTGTGGGTACTTCACATCATGATGCGAAACTTCTTAACACCCCAGCTTGATCCGTCGCTCACTTCTAAAATTCACCCTTGTGTGTAAACTCCTCTCATTACTTTTCTCTTCTCATCTCTCCTCTTCTTGTAAGGCCGTTTTTTTATTTTTTAAGCAGGAGAGGAATAATGTATGCTCGTGTGTTAATCTCCCTTGTGGGACCTCTTGGAATTGTAATCACAGCTTTTGGGCAAACCCGCGCTGCTCCCCTCAACCCCCCATTTCAGCGCGCCCCACGTTTACACAGGTTGCCAGGTTTGTCAGGATTCCTCCCCGCTTCCGTGTTTTCCACTCACATAAACCAATATGCCTAACTGGCTCCCGGTGTTTCACACGTAATGCACCTGCCTCCATAATGGATACGTCATGAATTAAACAGCAGTTATATAGGGAATATTTAAACATGCAGATGGAGGATTGGCTATATTTAGCCTCTCTGATAGGGAGACGCTGGAGTGTGGGATATTTTCCAGGGATGTTGCCCCACTTTAGCCAGTCTGGGACTTTATAGCAAAGCTGTTGATCTTGTATATTTACAACTGTTCACTGTAAATAAGACTAAAGTCAATACAGCTGTTTTCTTGTCTAGATAATTAGTCCGGGCTGCTGGATTTATTTCCCCCCCAAAATGTGTTGTTAGGGCAAATTTGAGTTTTTCCTCAACAAACTGCTACCGAGGCAGACTCCTGAAATGTGTCATGTAACCCATAATTAGCCTCGGTGGTTGTGCGTTTTCTCAGCTGTTTTGTTGTATCGTGTAGCTGGGATGCCGTTGCTGTTGGGAATGTGGGAATTACAGACATATGTTCCGCAATTTCAATCTGTTGTTTGTTCATCCATCTTCGGCCCCAACGTGTTTAGCCTGGCAGCTTTGGTTTAGATAAGGACCAGACCTATCTTTACACTCCCTCCAGACCAGTTCTGTTTAACCCAATTAGACTGATGATGATGGCAACTCATCATTAAATGTCCTCAGATTTACCAGACTGTTGTGGCCCCATTCCGCCCCTACCCTCCTCTATCCTCCTCTTCCCTCCCCAATCTCTTCCAGTAAACATTCATTGGCCGGTAATGATCGCAGATGGAAATGTCAAGGACGCTCGGCAGCCGAGGCCTCTGGAGGATGTGCACATGTGCGCTTGCGTCTTGTTTACATTTCCAGTCAGTCTGGATCAACAGGAACGGTCTGAAACGACTGTGTCGCGTTGTTGCCCATGCGGCCCGCGGTCGAGCGTCATCGGAGTGAAATTTGGCTCACTGTTTGAGGCGGGGAGCGAAAAAATGAAATCGCGACAGAAAGGCCGTCAGTGAAACGGCGTCTGAAGCCCTGATGAGTTCAGGACGGCGGTGTAGGAGTAACAGACACAGTGTGTCATTGTGTAATGTGTTCACTGTGCTCGTAGGAAAGCTCAATTACCTAACATTACACGGCTATTTATAGGCATCTGTCTCCATCTAGTGGGACAGGATTTCTGTTTTTTATTTTTATTTTGTTTTTTTCCCATCTGTTTATGTTTCTGAGTATTTTGTCAATATGATGGTACCTGGATTGCTGTGAAAATTTGTTGTTCTCTTATGGACTTTCTTTTTTATTTGTCACATTTAAATGTTTCAGGTCATCAAACAAATCTAATACATATGTAATCTAATAGTCAACTTGAGTGAATACAAAAATCATATTTGGTATATAAAGCATTTGTTTAACAACTGAAAGCAATTGTGCTATAAAATGGCACCTTATGCCAGGAAAGTACATAATATTGCCCCTTTAAAGGAAATTAGCTGTCCAAATAGGAGTGGGCGATTTGGATTTACAGTTCTATCAAGATATTTTGTGGTTCTATTGTGATAATGACAAAAGTTTGTTCAGTATAACTTAGGGCTAAAAGATATGGCTGAAAAAACTTACCACGATACTAGCATTTCATATCAATATCAGTAATTATTTATACATTTTTTGTTTTAAATATCTGAAATGCCAAATTGATTTGAGCTTTCCTGTATCAGAATGCTGTGCAGTTCTGGATCAGAGTTCAGTGAAATTAATTAATATTCTATCAGAATATTGATACTGATCTATTGCAATACAAATTGTTATTGATTTATTGTCCAGCCGTAGTATAGCTTTATTATTTCTTTTTTCTTTTGCATTATTGTTGTTTTCTAGGTATTCATTTTATAATGACTACTATCAGCACTGACTAAAGATTCTCACCAAAAAGTCCTACAGAGTGTGTATAACTGGCGTATGAAACCTCTTGAATCTTGTCCACTTTTTGATCAGTTCGCAGAAGGCATTCTGACATTTTCATTTATTTGGCTTTCCTTCAAGGTTTTGTGATGGCAACAGAGGCCCACAGCCACAATCCAAGGATGTTTCATACTGGAGGAGGAGAGGACAGGATTTCAGCGTGCTGCTGGACTACGCTGACATCAGGGAACCCCATGGAAAGGGACAGGGAGGGTACAGCAGGCCAGAAGGGCCTCAGCAGGCCAGAGGTCAAGAGCTCTCTGTGGAGGACCGTCAGAGAGCAGCTCAGGAAAGGCAGCGCTGGGCAGCCCACGCCCAAGCCCAAGCCCTGGCCCAGACACAGGGCCGCTCTAGAGAAAGGGAGGCCGCCCTCCAGCAATGGAGGATGGCAACTGAGAGGAAATGCCAGAGCCTGGGGACGGAGGAGTGGCACCCAGCTGTGAGCTTCGGCCGTCAGATGTCTCAGAGCGAGGCGGAGCGTTGGGGACAGGAGCAGCAGCGACTCCATGCCAGAACGCCGGACGGCATGGTAGTCCACCCCAGGACCAAAGCTAAGTCCCAGTCTCTGCCCAGAGTGTTGCAGCCCGAGAGCCTGCAATACGTGGACATAGCATTGTCTGGTAAGGAAATGTTCAGGCGGGTCAACGGCCACCCGCTGACCCACCAAGACTTTTACCGAGCACCTCGCTGGCCAGAAAACGGGAGGCCGGCCAGTGCCAACCAACTCTCAATCACACCAAAGGCCCGCTTCACCCGACCCCCCAGACCTCCTTCTTACGAGATGCACCAGCAGATCAGGGGAAGCTGCGAGATTCTGTCCGGCAGAGAGTCAGTGACCCCCATGGCAAGAGACAGAACTCCCATCCCCACATCGAGAAGTAAAGACCCTCAGTTGGACTATTTTGCACAGGATTCTGGGCCTCCGGGGTATATCCCTCCTCCGTCTTATAAAAGAGCTCCAATAATGGGAGGGGCGTTCCGAGGATATGGAGATGTTCCTTTTGAGTACAGGTTATTATCGCCTTTTTTCATAAGACATTTGCATTCTAATATTAAACTTAAACATGGGAGAGCTAAGTTTTAAAGAGCCACTGTTGGATTTAAATGTCTGAAAATAATCACAAAAATAACAACAGACACTGTTTACAATGATGTTTTTATCAGGTATTTGGTTAAAACTTTAGGACCTGACTTAATTGTCTGTCATCTGTTTTATTTAAATTTGGTCTCATTCTCATGAAAATTCATTTATTAAGCAGAAACAAGGATCATAGTTTAGTTTTATTATATAACATCTCAGCATAGTCCTTTCTCATTCAAGATATTTGAATCAGCTTAGTAATAATTTCAAACATATGTTTTTGCCCCTTCAGCCTCAGTCTGTGTCTAACACACATGAACATCATTCATGTGTGTTAACCTCTGCCTTTCACTTACAGACAGGATGTTTTCTCTACAGCCTAACCAGTGCAGCGGGTTCTACATTATCTTCTCAGAGAAGAACAAAAGGAAAAGATCTCAATATAAAACTTGAAGTAAAGCTAAGATGGTCCAATTCAGGGTATTTTAATAGATTGACATGAGAGTCCCCATGAAATGCAAATCCTATTGACTGTTGTTAGTCTGCTATAAGTAATTTTGTAATCTGCTGCACCCATAGTGTTGGTTAGCAAAAGATCATGCTAGCTAACACTGTGGTATTAGCTATAGCAGCAACAAATGGGTTTCAAAAATCCACATCCGATTTGAAACATTTTGGACCAGTTCCTAGTGCATTTCTCATAATACATGCATGTATCAAAGTGATGTAAGTGAATTATCAGACAATTTAAACATAAGCCAATAAAATTTCAAAATGCTAAGATTAAAAAGCAGGCAAGCAACTTGTTCTATTTGTCCAACTGACGAAAACTGCATTAAACTATCTTAAGAGCCAAATTGTCAGTCATTTCAATCGACTAATTCAGATGAAAACATTGTCAGTTGTAACAAGGTGTGGGCTTATTGCATAAAGATAAAAAAATACAGTAGTCCAATCAGATATTTGAGACGGAAACATTTTTTTATTAATAATCTTTCATTATTGATGCTTTATATGTCTAAATGTGCAGCAGAATAGTGCTACATATTTATTCAAGTGTATCTGTTCATAAAACCGTTGTATTGATTTTCATGTTTTCTTTGTTCCTTTAACTTTTAGGTACAGAGGGGATATGTATCCACAGGTACAAGTGGCTCCTGATGGATCTCATTGGTTCATCAGGCATCCAGCTTGTTCCTGGCCTGGTCCCCACAGAGACAGAAGTTCATCCAGCCAGAAGCAGCTTTACCCTGTGTATTTGACCCAGGAGCATTCAGGAGGAGGAGTTCAGTATATCTCCTTTGATGATCCTCGCATTCGTCACATTTCCTCAGCTCTGGGTGGTAACTCTCTGACGGACGCTGACAAAATCCGCCACATCCGTAATGAGCTTCCCAGCGTCACCGTATCAGAGCCTGCACCCGACGACAGTGCCTTTTTGCCCCCGCCACTGGGGCCTTTCGTCTCTGCCAAACTGGCAGGTGAAAATAACCAGACGTCTTCTAGCAATGTGGACAATGAAAATAAAAGGTGGCGAAGTGATTTGCACAAAGACTCTATAAGTAACTTCCGAGCACCTGACCAAAACTGCAACAACAGACATCTCAACACTCTACCATCGCCGTCGTCCCCCTCTTCAGCTTTTCAGCTCCCATTAACAAGGACCTTTTCTCGTCAGGGGTCCAGTTCGGACCAGGTCTTTGCAGAAACCATCACACAAGTAAAGACAATTGTTCCAGAGTCAGGACAAGAAATCCAAAGGAACACCAAAAGAAGAGTGAGTGAAACCATTTTCTGCCTCGTGTCCGTCCCCGTTCACACACCGACAAACATTAATAAAGGCTTAGCAGCTGATCAGAACAATAATGAGGCAATGCCAAACCTGACCGTTACGAACACTGACACTTTTGCTGTAGGTCTCAAAGAAAGCCCCAACATCCGTAGCAAGTCTGTGAATGAGATACCTATCAAGTCACACTACTCTCACTACCGCACTACCAGCACGTCCTCAATGAGGAATTACAAAAGAGCTCCTTTAAGAAAGGAGGTCATAGACGCCTGGGTACTTCAAGCAAATGAGGACAAAGAGTTAGGCTATGGTGGATCTTGGCCTGGAAATCAATACCGTAACCAGGAAACCCAAACAGGCTCACCTGTGACAGGTTTTAAAAGTCCAGAAACCCAAAGCCCTACCAAGAGACAGGAGGCTCTTCATTCAGCCTCAGATACAACTATGGATAGTGCCTCCTCTTATGGATACCCAATGACGGGTCAAAAGAACCTTCATCTTTCCAGTAACAGCGCCTTCTCCCGTCTTAGCCTAAGCCCAACACAAACAGAATCACTTCAGCACACACAACAGGACTCATCATCTCCTACCAAGACACATAATCAGGGAGAACATCAGTTATCTTCTCCTAAGAAGAGCAGTCCACCTGAAAGTGAAGAACAACTGGTCTTTGGGCAATTTCTCTTGAAGCCAGTGAACCGACGACCCTGTGACGCAATTGGTGAATTGGAGACTATTAACAAAGAGATGGAAGATACGATTAGCAAAAGACCAAATGTGAGTCGATTTAAAAATGAAAGTGTGGATGAAAGACTGGCTTGTTTTAAATCAGGAGAACATTTCACTGGTGGACCAGAACCAGGCCGGGAAGCAATTAGTCTCCCACCAATGCACATCGAAAGACCCAATAATATAAAAAAGCGATCAAAGTCCTTTGCCTCTAGTGCTGATCTAGAATCGATGGAAATGCGTGAAACTTTCTCCAAGCAACAAGTCAATAACATCCCACTAACAAGGAAGCAGTCCCCTCTTCCCAAACCAACCCGAAGCAACAATTTTCTCTTGTCTTTTGTCCCCCCTTGCAGTGATTCAAACCATCTCTACAGGCAGGACATCCCAGTTCCTCAAGAGTCCTTGTTGAGGGATGTGGGGCTTACTGTCTATACAGAAACTCCTGGTGGTCCTGGAGAGCCAATGCAGCGCTCACTTTCAGTCCCATCTCCACTCAATCATAAAGATCATAGTCAGTCCATGACAGCTCTTGTGAGAAGTAGTGGCAGCTTTGAGCACAATTCAAGAGAAGAACTTGATCGTAACTTGAAAGGACACTCTAAATCAGACCTCTCACCATACGGTGGTGAGTCAAAGGTCTGCGGAATAGACAGGGAAAGTTGCATATCGCCTGAAAAAGGCAACTTGCTACATACTACAAGACGGACAATGGAGGTGTCTTATGCGTTTAGAGATGATGATAATGATGAAAGATATGCGCTCTCTGAACCTCTAACATATAAAAATGACTCAACAATAGCAGATAAGCACTTAGAAAGCCTACTTATTCAGGAAAAAGCTAACACTTTGCCTACGGAAGACCTCAGCAACCTGTATGAGGTGAAATTTGCAAAAGGAATCCCTGAAAATGAGTCTATAGAGGAGAGGGCTGCAAGGATCTTGGGTATTACTGTTCCAGTTGAGGCTTTATGTGTTGAAGACAAACAGTCTGATGACGACGAGCCTGAAATAGACACTGCTTTGGTTGACAAACAGCTAAGTTCCAATGAAGAAACACAGCAAGTAACAAGAGCGATTGTGCAAGTCCAAGAGGGATCCCTGATAGTCCAGGGACCAGATATGGAGGAGATCAAGGAGACAGGGTCTAGAGTGGTGCAAGAGGAAGAAGACAGACTAAAGCACACAAATGACCACAATGATGGCCAGCAGAATCAGGATACAGAAACTCCATCAGTTCTAGACATCCCCGAGTTCCCACCAAGTAAGCTCCCTCTGTCCCTACCCGTCACACCAGACAAGACCTTATCACTGAGCATATGTAGTGGGGAGAAGAAAGGGAGAGGCGGAACATGCAAACTTATTGAATCGCTGCAAGATAAGCTGAACTGTTCTGCAGCTTCATCTGCTGCTGCTTCGACTGGGTTGACTACAGACAGAATGGCCCGTCTTAAAGAACTGGACTCGGTGTCTAGAATAAGACGCCTTAGCCTGAAAACCCCAGAGCCTGTACAGGAACCAGAATCTAAAGTAGTAGAAGATCTAACAATGAAAGTTTGTAACGAGACAAGGGAGAATGTTGTGCAGCAAGGCATTGACAAGGAGGAGCAGGAAGAGAATCGAAAAATAAGTCAAGAAGAGGAAAGCCAGGATGAATGTGTCAGCTTAAAGAAGTTTGAAGAACCAAAAGAAGTGGCTGATGAAATCTGTAGGGAAGAGCAAAGACATTTAGAGGTGGTACATGACATGACAGATGAAACTGGACAAAAGGCAAGCATCAAGATAAATGAAGAGCATTTTAAACATGAAGCTGAGGAAAGAATGATGGAATTGAGAATTGTAGAAGATGTTGAAAACACCTCGGAGAACGTGCCAGAAGCATTGGTCTGTACAGCTGAGACTACCAAACATGCAGAGGAAGGAAAGTTACCAATACCAAAGCAGCGCACCAAGCTCCAGAAGCCTCCTCTGCTTCCTAAACCTCGCAGCGTTCCCAAGAGAGAAATCACTCTGCCACTGAGCTTCAGTACCGGAACCTGTGGCACCTCCGATGTGGAGGATGAAGAAATGCTCTCTGTCTCAGGTGGGTGTGAAAATCATTAGAGGATTATGACTTTTCATACATACATGTCCCCATCATAGTGAGTCATCCATTATAAAAACATAAATATGTCATGTTTGTTACTTTTTACATGTATATGATATTACCCATTCTCTTTAAGTTATATCTGAAGAATAACGTCGGTGCTCCAGCAGCTTGGGTGGATGCATTGTCATCTTGAAAAATAGCTTCATCATCACCAGACCTACTTTAGATTAATTGACTTAGTAAAGTGTCCAAAGGTTCAATGCCCTTCCTGCAGAAGTAATGACTGCCATCTGTCCTACTCCGTTGTCTGACATGAAGTCTTGTATTATTAGTGGCTGTGGAAATGTGCTTGTTTTTTGCATGCAGTCACTGTTATCCAGTGCTGCAAAAATGTTAAGAGAAACATGCTATCCCAACCCAACCTGGCCCTTTGTGAAAAAGTAGACAGTTGACAGGGAACCTTTTATATCACTGTGGAGGATTATTGGCCCACTCCTTTTTGCAGAATTGTTTTATTCAATAAAAAGCATGAACTTATTTGATTGAGGTTATCCCATAGCTTCTAAGTCATATTCAAGTCCAACCTTTGACTAGGCCAGTCCAAAGTCTTCCCATTGCATTGTGGTAAGCTATTTAGAGGTGGTTTTGCTTCTGTACTTCAGAATATTGTCCTGCTGCATGGTGGCTCGACAATTAGGGGTATACTAGCCAGTTTAATGCTGTACTAGTTAAGTGTTGATCCGTTGCTGATTTGTTATGACATGCTGAGCGTGCGTACCGTACGTTGTTCCGGGTGTGTAAAGTCAATCCCAGGGGTCTTTTTTCAAAGAGCAAATTCAGAATTTATTCTGTTCAGATGAAACCAGTTGTGCACAAATCCAGTTACTCCGCATGGCAACAGCATTAAAAATGACTCCACCACAGCTGTCAAAAACTTGTATGCCCTTCCGGTTTCAACACCTGTCTACTTCCTGTCACCCCTTGGCTTATATACTGGAGACCACAGCCCCATCTAGTGACCACACCCAAAAATACACATATTTGGCTCCTATAAGGGGTTTTTGCAAGGGAGCACAATTCATTGTTCCATTCGTTACAGCAAGTCGTCCAGGTCTCAAAGCAGCAAAACATCCGGAGCATCACACAACACCACCATGTTTGACTGTTTGTGTGATGTTTTTTGTCTGAAAATTGGGTTAATTTTGCACCTGGTTCATTTTGCACTACACTAATCTTTTAGTTACGGGAACCTGTAACTAAAAGATTAGCATTCTGTTGGCCGGCATTTGCAAAGCAGCCAATCTGAAAGCGCCATTCACTCTCCTTAATGCGGATTGGTTGTATCCCCAAGAGCAAAGATGAGGAAGACTGTAAAATAGGCAGTTCAGAGTGTGTCTAGAGGTAATCTCGAGTATTTTGGGAGTTCAATGACTAGTCCTTAGTCATTGCGAGTACCAGAGGTTCACCATATGTTAAAATTCAAACAAAGATGCTGAGCCTAGCTAAACCACTGCTTGGCTAAAGTAGGAAAATGTGAAAAGGTAAACAGAAAAACTAGTGGGCATGTTCTATGTTGGCCCCTGTGACATTGCATCATTGAGGTCATCATAGCAAACGTTTACTTTGGAAAGCCTGATGATCTGTGTATACCTAAACCCAGAAGCTAGTGGAGTATTAATATCCAGGTCAGTGTGGACAGGCCCTGAATCCTGCTAATATTTGCTACCATGAAAAGAGAATCATAGTTGACAGTGTCTGTTTTATTTTTTCTCCGACGTTTTACTGAGTTAGCCTCGGCATGAAATGGAAACACACTTTTCTGTAGATGAAATGAAATAAAAACAAATCTGATCTTTTTAGATGACTATTGGACCCAATCTGACCAGGCTGTGACTCCAGCTCTCTCTCTCTCTTTCTTTCTTTTTGTAACAAAGCAAACACTGTTGAACTCGTCCTTTCAGGTCCCATTTGCTGAAAGTCTGCCCTCGTTTTCAGGAATGCCCTCTCATCTCTTCTTTCCTCTCCTTTTCTCATCAGACTCATACGACCCCAGTCGAGTAGAAAGGGTGTGACCTCCAACCACTGCCTTCACCACTGTGGAAATCTGTTTTTTCTCCCATTAGCAGCATTTTAACCACCGACAAAGACTTCCATCTCGCCTCGTAGCTCAGTCGGCTCTCCCTCCCACCTCCTTCCAACGTCTCCAAGAACCGACTGTCCTGGTGCTGAAAGAGCATTTTTACAGCCAATAAAAGCTACAGCTGGGTGCTGCTTCTTTAGGTCGTATCAGACATGTCACCCCGTCGTCTTCGCCTCTAAAACAAGAGGCAAGAACTCAAGCAAGTGGACTTCCTCCTCTCAGAAGTTGTCTTTCCGTTTCAGAAGAATGTGTGTCGTTGATTCCCGTCCGCACTTCTTGGGAGCTTCCTTGTTGAAACCTGAATGTAAGAGTGCTTCTGTTTATCGAGCGAGCAAAAGAAATGTAACAGAAAAAAAAAACACACACGCCCACAAGGTGACAGTATTGCATTACAATCAGTATTAACCTACACCAAATGTAAATAAAAGAGTTATAAGATTTTATTAAGATTATAAAGAAAAAAAATCAATCTAAGACAATAAATTGAAATGTATATTTTCTTATGTATGTTGAGAGATTAGATTTGTTTTTCAAAGTGTAATCCTTACGTGTATGAGCAGTAATGAAACTCCTAACCGTTTTTGTTCCCCCCTCCTATACGTGTGTGATCGAGAATGTACTAAAAGAGTTTGGGTTGCAAAGAGAAACACTGTGGTCCTTGAATAGTTTCACTCAAGAGCAATATAGTCGTCATATACAGGGCATAATACCAGTAGTAAAGTCTATTTCAAGGAGCTAATCTCATTTGCTTTGAAGCTCTACCTTTAGGTACAAGTGTTAGATTTGCACTGCGGAGATTATTGGCTCCGTGTTATTCCCAAACACCTGGTAATCTCCTCACGTACTCGGAGATTACGCTCAGAGCGATCCCCCTTTGTTCGCTCTCAGTATCAGCAGCCTCACTGTGTTAGAAATGTCTTTAGTTAAACCGCATACTGTTCCAAAATAAAAATAAAAAAGTCATTCCATGCGTAATGTGTGGCATTAAGAGATCTGTACATGCAGTTCCGCCGAGAAGTTTACATCTTAACTTTGGGCTTTTAATGATTTATTTCAACCAGGTTTTCCACCAGAGCAAATAACTTTAGAAAGGGATTTAGGTGCCTGGGTTTGAGTAAAAGGGTCAAATTATATGTTTGCAGGCTCATATGTATCCACATACTTTGACTAATCTTTGGTTAAATTTACCTCAAGCAGAAACTTGTCATGGCCAACACCACGTTTTTGGCATAACTTTGGCCTCTTACCAGCAATGGTTGTTTTCTAATTGATGTTAGGACATTAAAGGCGTTTATTGGTAGCCATCTTTCTTCCATTTCAAAATCAGTGTTGGCGCATCAAGCTACTGTCAGCAAGTTTCAGTTGTCTAGTTGTTATTTGAGATACATTTGTAGAATTTGGAACTACCTCTCTTTCTTCACACACCAGAACCACTGGCAGCAGAGCGACCGCATCGTGTTGCTGCCCCTTCTATGTTCAGTATCATATAATTGCGCAATTTGACATTTTCACTTAATGGAAACGCGGCAAGTTAAAAAAAACAACTAATTTTTGATGAAAGGTTTTGGTGCTAGGATGAGGTGTTTTTATTTGGCAGTAGCGAAACTGCAATGGAAAGACTTTTCTCGCATCACATGATCAACAAGCAGATGTAGCCGCTGGCACAAACCATGAAGAAGAAAACGGCAGGAAGTGGTAGGAGGATGATGGGGTAACATGTTTTATGAATATTGTGTGAATAAACATATTCACGTGTGATTTTGTGTTTTTTAGTCAATGAAAACATTTCAATTTCAAAAGTTGTGTCTTTTCAACACAATTTCACAATATTTGTCAATATTTAGCGATATTGACAAAGTTTTGCCCACGTTTGCAATAGAAGCGCAGCTCAGTTTTTGTTTCGTCTGACCCTAAAATTCTCCAGAATTTATTTGGTTTGTTCATGTGAGAAACTAGAAGGGAAAAAACAGCCATGTTTTGAAGGTGTTGAATATGCAGACTGGTATAATTCTTGGTTGGTAACCTGTTAATCAGTGGTAATGTAAAAATCTTTCAATTATGAACAGTTACACTGGTAATAGAGCAATATCCAGTTTATGGTGGGTTTGAGTTTTGTTGGTGTCTGGGTTGTTCCTGACCAGTTTTCGTTGATCCGAGGGGTACAGTGACCCGGCAAACTGATTTGGAGTCGTATCTGAATAACTTACACACAAATTAAATATATTTGTTGGAACAAATAGTCTTAGAATGTCCAGTTGTGAATTTCTTTTTTTAAAGGTTGCATTGGCTCTACAGGCCTTTATTTGATAGTGAACTGACAGGAAAGTGGGTAACAAGAGAAGGGGGAAGACAAAGCGGTAAAGGTCATCAGGCCTGCAACCTGCATCGAACCTGCAACGGCCACAACAAAGACTAAGACCTCCATATGTGGGTTGTGCTAAACCCCTGCACCACCACAGCAGCCCTAGTTGTGTAGAAATGACTCCGAAAACTTTGAAATTCTTGGTTGTTCCCTTGGACGTTTCCATTGTTCTTAGTATTGGTTTTCCGTTGAGTGCTGCCAAACGAAGACAGCATAGAACTTATGCACCTTATTTTCTTACTTTTAAAAAAATTATTGAACCTGTATGTTGCATAAATATTCCACAGAGTGACTACAATAAATCATTAAACGCCCAAAAAAGTGCTCTGATATGCAAAGCCCGGGATGGGTTTATGCAAACGTCCGACTGGAACCGTTGAGATTTCCTCGCCAGTTTGTTGCGTTTGTGTTGTTTTTTGCAGAAAGACAGAGATGTAGCGCTGCAGATCGCAGTGTGCCTTGTACACACTGTCTCAGTGGAGATGTTCGTCTGTGTGTCCCCTGTCCAGTTTGGGCAGCAGCAACTCCATTTCATCTCAACAGATAAGACACGTGAAGTTGTTTAGGCAATAATAGTATTAAGCTAAAGACGCTTAGTAACGATGCTGTACAGAATCTTGCTGTTGGAATACTAGTCACGGTATCATAAGTTGATGCTGACATATCAGTATTGTAAAAGTTGCGGGTAGACCTGGCAGTTGGTTAGCAATAGAAAAAAAAATTGACAAACATGCCAAACCGAACTTTATGCTATGCATTGAATTTTATTTTTTTTATTTTTATTTTTTTTAAACTAGCAAAGTTCAAGGCTAAAATGCTATTATCCACTTTGCTTGTGCAACCATATCACTCTGTGATCCAGCTGTATTAAACTGTGTGGTAAAAGCCTGTTTGGACCGGCGTGAGGCTTGCTTGGAAGCAGCTCTGTCGGTGGTTCACAACCAGGTTCCGTGCCGGTCGGTCCGGGCTCCAGCTCAGTATTCCTGCACCTCCGTGCTCCAGGTGAGGCGTTATCCGGTTCATCCCCGTTAGGTCTTTTTGTACCGCGACGTCTTTGTAACATAATCTAGACAACTGGTGCACATCCTGCTTTGATATTTTCTATTTTCATACAGAAGTATGTACAGCTTTTTTTTGTAAGTGCCGCATTTCTCCTTCCCTCCCCTCTTTATTTCGGTGCATGTAACAACGCAACAAGCCACAGAGGAGGTGTATTTGAATATAATAATTGCATTTGGTACAATATAGTCTATCCAATAAACAACTGTTATATTTCATACAATGTATATTTTATTTTACAAAATGTTAAGCTACATATTTAAAACAGAACAAGGTATTTTTAGATTATTGTGAAGGCGGAGGTGTTTTCGGAGGCACAGTATTTGTCCGTACTTGGTATGATTATTGAGGCTGATCAGAAATCGAGACAAATCTGTGCTGTTGTACCCGTGCTACAGACTGTTCATAAATAAAAGTCTTTGCATGAAATGTTTTGTCAGTGTGTCAGTTTCATGTCTTTTACAAAGAGTTTGAACTCTCAAAAACACTTTTTAACAATGACACACTTAAGAACTTAGTTTAGTGTAATGACTTTTGAAAGAATGTTGCAACCCGACCAAAAATATATCTATAAATAGTAGACAAGGTAAGGACAGATGGGTTCAGTTGGTTATTTCTTTGTTGCCTCTTTGCAATAAGTCTTTCACCGTTGAAAGGTCTATTTATATTTGTAAGGGAAATGAATTTATTAGTTGAGCAGCAGAGTTGGATGCGGGTTGCCAAATCCTTAAACAACTTGGGTGGAAGCAGTGTGAAGGTCTCAACCTCTAATTGGAAGAGCAAGGCTTGCTGTCATTAAAAGTGACATCAGTGCAGTCTCGGAGACGTCCAGATGAGATTCTAAAGTCAGGAGCAATATCTCCACTCTTAGGGAGAAAACTCTCTTCTCTGTTCTCTTCCCCCACCGAGCGAAGTTGATCAGCGATTGCTTCTGCATTTGGGGGAAGATGCTGGAATTGGCTGTCTGCACTCCTGACTTCGACCTCTTTGAAGACTCGTAGCATCAGCTTGGGCGCACCGGTTGTGCCAGTCTCACTTGCAAGAAATGTGCTGTTTGAAGAAAGGGACTCCATCTCACTGTAGCATGTGACCAAGCCGGTGACCTCACTGCTTGTTACATGAATGGAGTTAAAAATCACTAATTCATCTTCCGATCCAATGAGTGTCACCAAACAAGAGTCAATGGCAGAATATGCTCATTGGTATCGGTAAGTATTTGACTCAACTTTGCTGCTCTGCTCACAAATGTATTTTTGTATCCTTTAAAAAAACACAATGGAGATTAAGACCTATTTTCCAAAAGTGACATGGCCAAACAGCAGCATAAGACCAGCCGCACACGATCACGCAAACGAGAGACACAGTGTTAAACATTATGGCAGTTAAAGGAGCCAAATGAGTTGATGTCTGTCTTTTAAAATTGACTCGAACTGCCCAAAGTTAGAAGAGATAATTATAGTTTTTAAGTTCACGTAGACGTGTTTTCACTTTCTCACTGTCATAGTTATCTATGCCTGACAGTTTTTTATATGCAACTTTGATATTCTAAGAATATGCATGACAGTTTAAAATGATTATTGTAAATGGCCTTACTGTCATGCATATTCTTGACTGGAACTGTCAAATCAGAGTGATTCAAAGTGGCGTTTGTTTATGAGAAGTAAAGCTTAAAATAATGCTTGTAAGGAGTATTGAGAACAATGTCTATGGGGGTCGCCATGTTAGAAACCTGACGTCTCCGACCACATTTTTGACGTCAAACCAAGATCGGAGTTCTGACTCCCAAGGGAATTGGAATGCAGCGTTGGCTTAATGACATTTTGCAGAGATGAAGTCTGAAAAATAGCAAAACATGACATTCTTTTTGATGTCCAATAAATGCACTTGCGTCCGTGCAGAGAAGCGCAGACTGCAACAGTGTGAGGTGTTTTCTTAACAAATACAGTCTAAAAGCCTGTTAGATAAGACGAACCTGGACTGACAGCATCTCTGTCTAAATATGAGCATTACAAAAAGAGCGAGCTTTGAATGCTGCACGTCACAGAAGCCTGGAGTGTGTTTGGTTTCAATCAAAAACGGGATAAAAGAAGCGTAAACATGATAAAATTCCAATTAAGAATACGGCTGACAGCGCCGCTCCTCCCCCACTGGCTGCAGCCCCGTATTTAAAAGAGCATCAAAAAGCTGAATCGCTGCTTTGAACACTTTCAGAAAACATGTAGGTGGAGCTTTGATTCCTCTCCGTTCACATCAAAGCGTTGCAGCCTATATGCCACATGATTTATTATTTCTGATGAAGCTGTTAATGTGGAAGGACGGTCTTTAAATGCGACATCTTTTATGCGCTTTTATGCATGAGGCAAGTAAACTGAATACAGCAGCTTTGAAAAATGACTTTTGGCTTTTCAGCTTTTTGTGTTTTTCCCCCAGTATATCTAAATATTGCAGTGTAGTCTAGTTTTATTCTTTTATTTGGAGGTTAAAACTTTATTGCCTTTTATTTCACATGATTGAAGCAACAGAGAAATGTTTCAACATGACTCCGCTGCCAATCATACGGCATTCTGCATCATACCTGAGGGATTCAATCTTCCATGGTAATATGAAGCACAGTAGATCAAGCAGGAGTGTGATCCAATATTCACTATTAAATATTATAGGAGTCCTTCCAAATGTATTTATTGAAAGTCTCCTTCCTCTCCCTTTCAAACTTGGCCGCATTAGCTCCGTTTCCATAACAATTGTGCGCAAAACTTTGTCTATATTCCGCTAATATTGAAAATACACAATTTCACAATTGCCATGTTTTTATTAAATATGAGTTAAAGCCACACGTGGATAAGTTTGTTCACGTGACAAGTCGTTAAAAAACCCCTCTTTCTACCACTTCCTGTCGTCTTCTCCGTCTTTTCCGCCAGAAGTAAAAGCCGGTTGTCGATCACGTGACTCCTGTAATAAAAAAAAAAAAGGTGTTTCCCTTACAGAATAAGAGAAGTATGCGCACTCACTTAGCAGTATCCATATTTTCTTAAATTAGTGCTGTCATTTGATTTTCTTTTTTAATTACCAGATTAATCACGTTCTGGCGCTGTGATTAATCAAGATTAATCACTCTGTAAGCTTTAAAATAGGTATGTTTTTAAACAAATATTTTAAAAAATGTGCTATTGTCTCAAATTAAACGTGTGTTTTATTGCTCACACACTAGATTGCCTCAGGCTAGATAACGCCAAGCACTCTGTCAAGTCATTGCAGTTTATTTGAAGATTACTGCTGATATTTTCTGTTGGGTTGCGCCATCTGCTGGAGACAACGAGTATTTCAACTTTGTTTAGAAGAGCTCATCGATTGAAAAATAACGTTTTCTAATGCCAGGACAAAACCCGCATCAAAGTCTGACTAATGTAAAAACGGATATGACGCACTAGTAATTACATTAAAAAGAAGAAATGGACAAAATACAAGCTGCGATGGCCGGGAATCGAACCCGGGTCAACTGCTTGGAAGGCAGCTATGCTCACCACTATACCACCATCGCATGAAAGAAACTGTAATCCTCGACAATAAGATGGAATAGCCCATTTTTTTCGGTCGAGGGAGAAAAGAGGGAGGGTGCAGAATGAGACGGAATGTCTGGAGGAACTCCGATAGTTCATTTGTAACAAGAAAGTTTCAATTTGTGGCAAAAATTGAAACGTTTTAAAGTAAAATGTTTCTGTCTCCAAATTACTGAGCAGTTCTGTACAGCTGTCCAGACGTACTGTATCTTTTTTGCTAAATAAGTATTTTTTAAATATTTTTTCTTAAAGGAAAACAATAAAAATCATCTGTCTAAAAACAGGGGCGTCTAAACTGAGGTCTAAACAGAGAGAGGTCTGAAAATACGGACAGTTGAAAAAAAGCTCTTGTTTAGCGAACTCTGGCCTGGGAAAACGGAAGAGAAGGACGGGTTTGTACCGGGACTGGTTGGGAAAGACGACGTTTACGGCCATTAAAGGTAAGATGAAGGATTTTCGGTAATTAATGTTTTACTTTCCATTTAAAAGCTAAAGTAATAACGCTGCTGACATAATGTGACTCTGTTCTGTCGAGGTGCCGCAGCCGTTTTTACACGGTCTTATTTCAGTTTTCCGTGAAGCTGTATTGTAGCAACGCTCTTAATGCGCCATTTTGTTGAAGCTGTTGTTGGTTAGGAGCTTTAAATTAATATCTTACGGACTCTTTACGTAACAAGAGAGTGTATTTTTGCTCTTGAAATTTATTTTTTTTTATTTTTGCAAAAGAAAATAGTTCTTTTGGATAATAAAGAACCCCTTTCTTATTTTAAGTTGCTGCTGCGCGCTGTATTGGTCCCTGCTGCTTCATATAAATATATATTTTTTAATTCTGGGGACTGTTTGCAAAGGAAAATTAAAAAAAAAAAAACCCAACAACAACAAAAACGGTTTCGATGTTACATATTTTTTGACCAAATGTAATTGTTTTTTCTGGAGTATCTTCTGTGATATCGTTATCGTGGTATTTAAAAATATACATGGTGATGTCATTTTTTGGCAGTATCGCCCACACCTAAATGGTGCGCAATAATATATAATATTTATATAAATTTAAGTGCAATCAAATTTCTATGGTAGAATAATATTTAGGCATTTGGCATAGTGACATTTTACATTATATAACAGAGAGAATGAAGGTTATCAGTAATGTATTTCATACTGTAATCTCAGTATGAAATACTTCTACTAATTCCTAATCCATCAAATTGTGGTTTTTAGGATAATCCCACATGGTGGCTTTCTGGAAAGTCGATGTTTGTGTTTCTCACTAATGGAAGCCGTGGTATTAATATTTTGTTTTGTAAACTAGAGTAGAAAGATGGAGATTTTTGGAGATGACAAGAGGCATAAATGGTGTGATAGCTCCAAAGCCACATGCAACACATTTTTACTAAACACTTGAGCCGGATTCCTGCCTTGTCCTCATAATCCAGAACACGAAGCACACTAAGAAGTAGTAGAGCCTCTTCTGAAACGTTTTATTTTGGATAAATTGGAAGGTTTCCAAGCACAAACTGCTAGTTTAAGGTCTCGGCACGGCATTATCAACAGCAGCCCAGTTTGTGACACTACAAAAAACATTATTTTATCATTTCTTTTTGGAATTCTTTGCATGTTCTGTCCAAGATTTAGTTTTCATTGCTATTTAGACGATATCAAGAGTATTTTTCATTAAAAATTTGATACTTTTGTTAAACACTTCATTGCAGCTATTATGGATTAAGATGGAACTTGTAACTTAGCTTAAAAGAATTTTAGTCAAGACTAAAGGCTGAAAAACGACACAGATTCATTTTGGGTCTTTGCTATTGAAGTTGGTATGAAACACTAATCATGGCCACCTGATAACAGGAGTGTGAAAACAGGAACACGAGTTTCTTAAACACAATTGGCCTTTGGATTTGTAGGATTTTACTGAATGTTCACAAACCTGTGTATGGGCTGGCTCCTGTTCACTTAAAGGCAGGTTTAGACCACTAGAACACCTTTGGTGCCCCATAAAAAAATAAAAACAAGACAAAGCTAAAAATGTATATAAAGTTTTCAGTTTTTAATAAAAAGCCGTATGTTGTTTAATTAGTGTGTTTTCGGTTCGCTTCATTTTGCCATATGACACATTGCTCCCAAAATACTTGGAAAAGTTGGCAATAAATACTGCTGCTACAGCTCCATCTAGTGGAGCCTGACTGTAAACGTCTCTTAATGACGGCTGGTGGGTAAAATGATGTATAAAAGTGATCACATTCTAATATCTGATTTTCTTTGTTTCTTAAGGAAAGCCAGAAAAACACACCTACCGTAATTTGTTTTGTCAGAAGAGAAAAGTGCTGCCATGCAACAAGTGGTAAGGTAGAGACAAAGCCATTCATTTTTAATTTTTATAAATATGCTAGTTAAGCTCTAAGATACCCATAACCTTAAGTACTAGGAGGTATTTTATTCATTCGCGTCATCGGGTTGCCATATTTTCCCTCATGTTGACTGAAGAGAGGGTGGTGCATTTACCTTAGACATACATGGTTTTTAGCTTTTGAAATATTAACATTGTTTGTCAGTGATGTCATGAAAATTACATTTGTTGATTGATTAAAAATAGAAAATGGATAAGATGGTGTCATACGGGTGTGTAGGTTCAACACGATTGGTAAAAAAAAAAAAAAAAATTCATTTCGTTGTCGGCAGGATTTGAACCTGCGCGGGGAGACCCCAATGGATTTCTAGTCCATCGCCTTAACCACTCGCCACAAAATGGGGCAAAAGGGACTGCTAGAGGTGGGGGAAAAAGAAAGGAGAGGGGAAAGAAAGGGGGGGGAAAAGAAAAAAGAGAGAGGAAATATCTGAAGCTTCTTCTTAAGTTCATGCTTCAGATATTATTGTATTATTGTAGTAATAATACCTGTTTTATGCTCCACAAAGCATTTTTTACACTAATTTCAAGTTCAATATAGCATAACATCCACATTACTGTTAATTCTGAATTACTGAATTACTATACTGTTGATAGTATCACTTTTGAGAGGGCCAACAAAATTATAGAACACAAATAAATGATCAGTGACATTTATTCACTCTTACACAACTACATTCACAGAGGACTAACAATATACCTCAACATGTATAAAGCAGCACCTAAAGGCTCACTAAAAACATACAGATAGCAACACCTAGAACAAAAATGATGAGATATTAAAAGATGAAAACTAAAAAGAAAATCTTTCAAACAGTCACTGCTTCCCAAGAGACTCTTTCCATTCCAAAATGGTCTGTCCAGAGGCTGGACAGTACCATTTTCCCTTAATCTGTGTATGGCCAGTGCTTTTGTTTTTCGCCTGGCCACAAACTGAACACTGATAGTGGTAGTCCTGCTTCCATTGGCGCTTTTTGGGAGGCTCCCCTCTTGCCAGGCGTTCCTGGTCTTCTAATTCTGCCCTATTCTGTCTCCACTTCCTGTAGCGATTCATGTTGGCTGGAGCCTGATCTGATGGTGATGATGATGCTGAACCAGCAGCAGCTGCTGGGATTGATGAGTGAAGTGGTGGTCTATAGTACTGATATAATGGACCCAGAGGAGATGGCAGGGGTGGGAACTGTCCTTGTCCAAATGAGGTCAAAACTGGAGCTGGTGGACCGTAGCAGAAACCCAAAGAAGTGGATGGCGCTTGTGGCATCTGATTCTGCTCACAGTAGGACCAAGCAGATGATGGTGGCTGGTTAGTCTGTGGACACAGGAAGCTGGCAGGAACTGGGGCCTGTGAAAAGAGTCCTGGCTGGTATGAAGGAGGACATTGCTGGGCGGAGCCAGCTTTACCACCAACCCGTTGACGGATCAGTGCCTCGCCTTCTCTGTTTTCAGGTTCCTTAAACTCCATGCTTTTATGTCCATGTTCCACAGGAAGGGAGGGGAGCTGTCTCGCTTGTGGAAAGGAGGCGTCAGCCACGGACACCTTCGGAGGAAGATTCACACCTTGGAGAAGAGTGTCCCTGTCTGTTCTCTTCTGCCGCTCATGTAGCCTGAAAGATAATACAACATAAATTGTTTCCTTTCAAAATCAAGCCATCTTTAAAGTGCAATATCTGTTGAAAATAAAGGACATCTTACCAAGCACACACAGTGGTATTGTTGATGGTGACCAACAACAAGTTGGTCTGGTCCTGTATGGGCCTGGAGTCCTCAAGTAGTTGTTTAAAGTGGCAGTACGTTTGAACAATAGATTGTGGGATGGGTAAAACCTTCCCCTTGCTGTCTTTTGGTCGGTTTCTTGCTTGCTGATATTCTTTCAACAGCTTGAGGCAAACGCACTCAGACACTCTGTTTGCGTCAGGTCTCTGGGCAGCCTGGCCATGGGTCATGAAGAGTCTGTGTAACAAACAGGTCATTCAAATAGCAGAAAAACACAAGCTCATTAACACTGATTTGATTGGAGCAGTAATGAAATGCAGTAGAAAAGTTCTTCTCATTTTGATGAGTTCAGCAAACCCATATTAATCTCCTAAGCTTAATGCTAAGAGAAAAAAATATTGTATTTGCAATTCATGACTTGGCTTCCATCAGTGAATATGCAATCAAGTTATCCATTGTGTCAAATATTAGACAGGTTACCTTTCAGCTGCTTGCTGACCAGGTGCAGAGCCACTTCGTTTCCGGGAAGCCCTCCAAGGTCCTGGTAACGTGCTCTTCTTGGTTTTTAAGGTGTATTTGGCAGGCTGCTTGTCCATAGCATGCAGGTTAGAATACAGCTGCAAGACATTTTCTACCTCTGTTGTTGACAATGCAGTTATTGTTCTGTTGAGGCTCAAAAGGTACTCTGCCAAGCTGTCAACTGCCTCCCATCCAGGAAAACCTCTGTAGTCACACCGGGTCTCCTTAAAAGAAAAATACATAGATACAGATATGCACACAGTCATTTCTTTATGTTATCTGAAACAATTTCCTGGAACTGATGGTTGACCGGACTGGATAATCCGTATTTCTACCAAAGAAAAAGGCCAACATGCCACAAAAGAAAAAGAGAGAAATAATTTAGTCTAAAACAGTGGTTCCAAACAAGTGCTGCAGAAGCCTTTTAATCATTTAAGTAAGCTGTTTGCAAGCAAGACACCAAAAACATGCAGGGAAGGGGTACATGAGGACCAGGTAAGGGAACTACTGGTTTAAATAAAGTAGATTAAAGCATAAAATCAAGTACTGTTTCAGATTTATTAAGAAAAAATGTTTAGATGCTGAGAAAGATGGAAAAGGGAAAGTAAATCAAGCTAAGCCAAAGCCTAATCTGGAAATATGATTTTATAACAACAACTACATCCCAAAATTGTCTATTGAACATAATCCAGCAACCAAACAAAGTGTTGCATGCTGTAATGAAACAAAATGAACCCACATAGGTCTCACTCTACCTGGGATACTTGGTCCACCTGGGAACAGCTACTTGGTCCACTAAAGGAGTGGTCATCAGTAAGCTGACCTCCGACTGAAGCAGCAGCATGAGTGGGAGAGGCAGGGGTTGAGTCGATACTGGTTTCCTGTAAACACACAGAAGCGACAGCAAATGTTCCTTATATCGCCCAAAAAAAAAAACCTTTTTCTCTGCACTCATGATGGCAAGGTATTTATAGTGGCTGCTTATTTGTTTCAGTGTAAACCACTATATTAACGTGACAATGGAATCTTATTTTTAAGAAAATATCTAAATATGAAAATGGCGTACACAATAATAAACAATGTTACAAACTGACATTTTTGGCTCTTACAGTATTTATAACATAAAAGTTTGAAATGTTTTTTTTTTTGCTTTTGTTCATCTCATTTACATGATCATCACCAAACTATTCAATAACAACCATCTTCAGTTACTGATGATAATCTCATAAATTATAACAATAGATTGTAAATGCCAATGTAGAAGCATGGAACACATGAGGGTAATTTGCTCTGTTAATAAGACAAATTACTCACTAAATACAAGTGTAATGTAATTAAAACATTACCTGAGATGACATGGGAGAAGATTCTTCCTGGAGAAAAAGAATGTTAGGGGATGGCATTTCCAACTGGCTTTCACACTGTAGCATGTCGTGGGGGCTCTCTGAGAGAATGTCAGTGACGTCACTGATGGTGACATCAGGACTGTCCTCCTGAGCGTTAGCTGGCATCTCTGGCAAAATAACTCCCAGTTCGCTGTCCTGCTGGGGACCTAAGAGGTCTCCTCTGTCTGACTGTGCAAGAAGATACTCCACAGCAATCCGCTCACCTTCAAGGAACATAAAGGACATTTGACAATTGTATTTGAAAGTGGCAAATTTGCTGTACAAAAATCAGCATTTTTGTGGAATTTGTTAGGTAAATGTCCAATACCTGTCGGACAGCCTGGGGGAACAAACTCTGGCAAGAGGGCATGACCCAGCACTTTGTTGCTCAGAGTGTTGAGGTTGGACATCAGACGAACATCATAGAGTTTACTGTGCGATCTGCGACTCATATCTAAAGCTTCTTGGGTTCTTTTCATGTTCCATCTGGATCCACCCTCAAGCATATACATTTGAGTGTGCATGGCATTGCTTCTCCATCCTTAAAAAACAGAGTTGCAAAGATTGGCAGCATTTATGAAATGATAACTTCTATGGAATTTTTTTCAGAAATTATGCTTACTCTCATTTTTAGATGTAAGGTTACAATTCTGGTGTTACAAAAATGAATGACATCAAATATACCAATTCACAGTTTACCTGGTATGAAGGAGCACTGGTGTCGATGAAAGCTTTCAACTGAAGACGAGCCCCTGCTACATCTGAAGGTTTGAACTTCTTTGTCTCCCTTTTGTGTTGAGCGAAGCTTGGTGTACAGTTCAACACCAGGTGGATCTTGGATGCATGGCAGGTGCTTCTGCTGCACTTGCCACACATGAGTCATGCTCTCAGGGTTGATCAGGCGGAGACCTGAGGTGTCAGTCAGTTCCCACATGGAGTTTAATAATTCCTGAATGAGGTTCCGGGTTTCTTCTACCCCTCTTGTCCTTCTTCTGCAATGTTTAGCAAGCTCACTCGAATTAATGTTGGCCAAAACTTGGGCGTCAGTGGGAGGATGACCAGTATATTTTTTCTTCAGCTCTGACCTCTTTGCTTCTTTAAGGCAGCTGACATCATCTTGATCCCATTCAAAAATGCAGCAGGACAGCTTGGAGCAGAAAGTTCCATAAAGAGGATGATGTTCTGTGGTGAGACCGGTTGTGAATCGTCTCATGTAATGAAAGATGTCAAGCCTCACTTTAGTTTTCCATGGTCGAAACCACTCAAGCACTGGAGGCACACCTGTTTAAGCAAAAATAAATATATAAATAAAACACAAATTAATCAATTCTACAGCAGTTAATTTACCTTATGACTCACAGCTGATTGTATTAATGTTGCTACATAAAACATAACTGCTACATAGATCACAATACCTTGTTCAAAATACATTTCTTAATAAAATAATTAAAGTGACCCTAAAATATTTTAAACTTTGAACTGTAAACAAATGTTACAGTGAAGTGCAACGAGGTCTAAAAATCACAAACCTGATTCACTACAGCAGTCTCTGTCAACATAAAGGATTTGTGGCTCTGGTTCCCCAGCATTCCGGAAGCGCATGACAATTCCTTGGCACAGTTCCTCTAACCCTGCTCCTTCACCTGTGGTCAGCACACAGTTCAGAACCTGGCCATATTCATTGGTGATGTTTGTCATCCATGTAGCGGTCTCAGAAATTCCACCAGCAAGTTTCTTGGTGATCTGTTTGGTAAAAAAAAAAAAAAAAGGTAATTATAATCTGATTAGAATTTGGAATGCAAATTATAATCAGAATAACAACATATTTTAGAGGTGTTTTACTGTACCTTTTTGGTTGAATCAAGCTTTAAAATCCTTCCATATGTTGACGTGATGACACCCTTCATCTCGGACAAGTGACAGAGTATTTCATTGGCATGCACAGTCTCAAACCACTGTGCAAGAGGAAGGGGGCTAAACTCTGGTGGATTCTGATAGACCACTTCATGGATCCTACTTAACGCGGTCTTCTTCTTGTGAAGCTCACAGTCAGTCAGATAATCGATGGTGCGTTTTGCCCACTCCTCACTGTGCAGTTCTTCTAATGCTTGCTGCACGTAACTGGAGCTATTTCCAACAGTGCGTGGTTTCAGCAAAGTCACACACCTTTTGTCCAGAGCCAGTTGTGTGGTGAGAATGGCTGGAAACCTGTTTCTATGGGCAGGATCTAACTGATTTAGCACCTCTGTGCTCCATGGACAAACAGGAATCATGCATTTACTGCACCGTGGATAATCTCCCCCAATCAAATAATATCTTGAATCAAGATCTATAACTTCTCTGACCTTTGTGTAGATCCCAGAGTGATGCATCTTGGTGTTACATTGATGACACTTAAGAGAAATACCCCACATCCGCATAGGTGCCCATAAAAACATCCTCTGCCTGAAGTAGACCAGGGGATCTGGAGGTGCATTCATTATCTTTGGTAGAGAGGGTGGATGAAACCAGTTTTGTGAGAAGTGTTGTTTAAACTGTCCAGTAGAATTATAAAGGCACTGTGCAATCCATTGCTGGTCTGCTGGCTTGATGACCCGCAAAAACTGCTTGGGAAGAAAGCTGACCCAATTCACCTCCGGAGGCCTAAGGTGGGGAATAGATGAAGCAACTGAAGGAGTTGGCTGGGGGTGTTGCACTGTTGCAAGGCACTGTTGTGGCTGAAGTGCTGGTTTCTGGGGAGATGCTGCTGGTTTCTGGGGAAGTATTGCTGGTTTCTGGGAAGATGCTGCTGGTTTCTGGGGAAGTATTGCTGGTTTCTGGGAAGATGCTGCTGGTTTCTGGGGAAGTATTGCTGGTTTCTGGGAAGATGCTGCTGGTTTATGGGGAAGTATTGCTGGTTTCTGGGGAGATGCTGCTGGTTTATGGGGTGAAGTTGCTGGTATCCCATGTAGTTTAAATGCTTGATGTTGGTCTGGCATAGATGGTGATGTTTTGCCTGGTGGCTCATGACCTTCTTCAATATGATGAAGCAAACCAACTGCACCCATGACCTTTTTCCCACAATGTTCACAACATTGCTCTGCATGAAAGTCAGACAAATGTTCAGAGAAAAGTTCCACATTGACATCTTCACTACATAATGCACACTTTATCTGATTTGGAGTTTGACTGACTGACATAGTGGGAAGTTGGCAGCTCCCTGAACTTGAGCTCCTCTGCGCTGTCTGGTCAGCTGGAACTGTGCCTACACCTGAAATGTTTTGTGTGGCTGGATCTGCTGCAGCTTCAACTATGCTTGAGCTCCTGTGCATAGCAGGATTAACTGTTTTTAAAGCTGAACTGATTTGTGGGCTTGAATCTGCCGCAGCCCTAGGTACATCTGTGCTGCTCCCTGCACCTGGCATGCTTTCTGCTTCAATCCCTGTTGTATTTGCCTGCTCAGCTGACTGTGGAAAAACAACATTGAATAAACTTGTGTAATAAATCATTAAATTCTTTCCAGTGTTCTATAGCCATTTCGAATTATTGTCTGTTTTTGTCTTACATATTAAGATAGGTAACAAAATAATAACAAAAACTTAAGTGAAACACTTAAAAATGTCAACAGTCACTGATATGCAACATAGCCTTTTTTAATCTATTGTATACAATAAAAGAAATTAACTTACCGTATGATAACCACAGTTGCAGGGAATTTTTTTCCCAAATATGTCGATTGTCCTGACTTTTTGGTTGAAGGCAGGAGTCAGTGGGCATGTGTCTATCCGCTGGATGACAGATTTCCATCTTCTGGCTCCAGGTCTCTTCCCGGTGGTAAATCGGAACTTGCCCTGAGCATACAGCTGCATAACACCAGCCCAGTAAGAGTCCGGTTTTCCTGTCTTCGTCATCTTTAAAACTGTACAAATCACAGCAGATGTTAGAATAATATTCCAAGCAACAGTTTCCTTTTATGGTGGACAGTAACTATCCACCATATAAATAAACTATTAACCATAAATACTCATTTTACCTCGATTAAACAGTCAAAAAGTAGGAGACGGAGGAGCAACAACATTCGTTTCTTTCCGCGCAGGTCACTGCGCATGTCATACGTGATGACGTAACACGCAAAATCCTAGGAGTTTGTTCGGATTGGTTAGGACTTTGTTAGGAATTGTTAGGACTTTGTTAGGAACTTGTTAGGACTTTGTTAGGACTGTTAGGAATTTGTTAGGAATGTTAGAAATTTGTTAGGAACTGGATTGACGGCCAGTCGGCAGCGGGTGCGCCACAACACAAGATGTCAGTGACGTCATCAGTCTCGTCTTATATACCAGGTAGTGTGTCACTTAGATTGTGTAAAAGTGCAATATTTCTTGCCAGTCATCTCAAAATGTGAAGCTCATATTATATATATATAATAATTATGCAAAGTGATATTATACAAGTCTTTGATTTTTAAAATTTTGATGATTATTATGAAAACCCAAAATGGAGTGTCAGAAAATTTGAATACTGTGAAAAAGGTCATTATTGAAAACTCATTGTGCCACACCCTAATCAACTAATTAAGCCAAACCGCCTGACGGTCACATGCTGCGATAGCGTGGAGGATTGATAATGTAATCCATGTAAAAGGAGCCCAACCAAATATTGAATGTGCACACATTTCAGAAGCCTCACATTTGTACTTAAAACATCTGTTTTTGTTTGGTCTATTATGATATTGAAATTTTCTTAAACAGTGAATTTCGTGTTCTCTTTACCAGTGAACCACAATCATTAAAATTGCAAAAAACTAAACGCTTGAAATATTTTACTCTGTATGTAATGACGTTGTATAAAACAAACCATTCGCTTTCTGAGATGATCTACAATAAATCTTACACTTCAGCTCAATATTCACATTTTTTGGAGATGAACTGGTTTGCTACCATGAAGCGTTCAGTTTTTGTTTTTCCAAAACGTACTTTATTTTGAACAAATAACATCGTAAAGAAATATCTTCAACATAATAAGTAATAACAGATTACATGAAACAAAAAGTAATAAACAGGACTAATGATATCTAAGTAATATGAAATAACCACAAACATCGTTATTATTGGTATTATTCAAACATCCTGAAATCTACTATGTAAAATAAAGCAAAAACAAATGAAATAAATGTATACATAAATAGGTACAATACAGTCATGTATACATTTTATTGTATACAGATAATATTGTTATTATTTCTAAACAGATGTGCAAAAGTACATTCAAGAATATATTTAATTAGCGTGCCTGCTTATGAGATAAAGTTAAACTTGTTAAGAATTGTTTTTACGAGTTTCTGACTAGTTAAATTAAGTTTTTCATCAGAGAGGCGACATCAGTTCCTTTAAAGTTATTACATGAGGGGATTTTTTCACTATATTTCATTTCGTGGATATAATATTTTATGAAGCGTTCAAATGACCAAACAACTTTCAACACAAGCGCCTGTCAGTATTGCTGATGTTACCTTTGTCCAGCAGATGGCGGCATTTGCCCATACTTTGTAGACAGTCGAATTTTAAAACGTGCCTTCTTTAATTTATATTTTAATAAGGTGGCTATTATTTCAATTTTTACTTCTGTACTTTTTTACTACAGATATTCACAGTCTTTCAGCCATTTAATTAACTAATAACCAATAAATGAATAACTTAAAACAACAATATAGCAGCAGGTTAAGCAGCTTAAACCAACGCTATTGGTGTGACAGCCTGTTAGTCAAAGCGGAGTGTTTGTATATATATCTGTGACATTGTGCCTGTGTGAGTATTAATCTCAGCCAGTGGAATCCAGCTGGTCACAATGAGGGCTTTGTGTGGAGCTACAGCCGGCAGGTGAAGGCTCAGCCTCAGACCTCAGAGAAAGAATGTGATGTAAAGGTGGAGCAGTGTGCAAACCATTGGCTTATCTGCACAGATTTATGTCCAAACTCGACACGGAGCGCTACACGCTCCAGTGGCTGTGCATCTGACGACGCGTTGAGCTTATTTGCACAGGAGAGCGCACGCAAAGCAAAGCTTAGCGATGTTTGGATTTTATAGGATTAATAGATCTTTAAACTCGTCTTGGATCGCTGCGCCTGAAGTGAAGCGCAGCTGCTTCGGCTTGAGAGAAATAACACGTTTTCTTCTTGTCGGATCGATTCATTCATTGATAGATTTTATAAAATCAATCAGTTTGATGGGACAGTGCGTATTAATGAACGTATGCTGTCGTATATATACCGGATTTAGCAAAATGCTATTTCCCATCCATAGTTCCGTGAAACCAACACAAGATAGAAACATTCATTCAATTTCATTCATATAAATAAGAAATACAATAACTACAAATAAGAACTATATATATATAATGTTAGAGTAAACCCATTTTTATTTTTAAAAAATGTTTACAAAACCAAGTCTCAAAAATATTAACTAAGACATAAAATACCTCAAGATTCAATGATCACTCTGCTTATTACTAACCAACCATTCTTTAAGCAGACAAGTAGTAGTGTGTTTCAGCACACGCATCATTAAAAGGGATTTGATAGAACAACCCCAACTAACTATGTTAGCTTCAGCTATAAAAATGCTATACATGTATCATATATGACGTAAAGTAAAATTTACTTCCTGATTCAACACCTTCAAATTTTGCCTTTGTCTCTCTAAATAATTCCTGCCTTTTCTGAAACTCCACCTTCAGGAAGTCATCACAACATCGCTCCTCTATTAACCCTTTAACTATGTTTTTACCAGCGTTTCACTGGGAAGTAGCTTGTTTAAAGGTTTATAAAGGTTTTTTTGGCTCTAGTGGCCTTTATTTGAAAGTATTAAGACAGGAAAGTAGACGGAGAGAGAGGGGGAAGATGTGTGGCAAAGGTCACCAGGCCAGGAATTGAACCTGCGATGTCGGCATTCTTATGTGGATTGTTCTTAACCCCTGTGCCACCACAGATTTGCAGTTCTACCTGGTGTTTGCTAATTGCTGCTGACTAGTCTGAAGGAGCTGACTGGGGATACTGTGGGGAAGGGCTGCTCTGTGAGGTTGGAAGTTTGGAATCTGCAGTTCTGAGGAAGAGCTGTGCCCCGTAGGCGGAGGTAGGTCCACGGCTGAATGGTTGCCATGGGAGATTAAAGAATTTCTCAAACATGCACGAAAGAATCAAAGCAATGCTCCAGTTACGTTTTTAAATTGAAACTCAAAAAGTTGGTACTACATAATACTATCCCTTGAAATACTTGGAAATGGATCAGAGCGAAATGGTGATAATTAAAAAATTTAAATGAACTGAAATAAACCTAACCCACAGAGAGATGCCACGTTGTTTCGGGGCATTTCTCGGACCGTCCGTCATCACGTCCAAATCCAGGAGCGGGGCCAGGTCTCCTCTGCTGCCGTACAAAGCTGCGCCTGTGAAACACGACAGCCTTGGCATGAGAGCACCACATTCAGCCACCGACATTTCAACAGCCGCCATAAAGACACTTTTCCATCAATGAAGCGAACAGCTGCCTGTGCTTACAGCGGACCCGATGGCCGCGGGGGATCTGGTGCTCCTTTAAGTGGCTCATTTTCCTGCCTGTGGCCTCCTTTAAAAAGACCCATCAAGGAATCAGTGGGGTTTTATCAGCGGTTCCACAGGCAAACCTGCCCGCATAGGCTTGTTTATTTGCGCTGTTTGCTTTAACTAAGAAAGGTGTTTGACGGATAATTGCTTGTGTACACTGAAAGCTGTGTGCTTTGGACCGAGGTGTGTGCAGGCAGCACCGGCCTTTCGCATTCGTCTGCGTGCGCAGGACCAGCGTGCATGAATGCTGCAAGTTTTGTTTGACTTGGCTGCAGCTCGCCTGTTTGTGTTACCCTCCGTCTCCGACGCTGCGGCGCAGCAGGAGTGACTCAGGCGGATGTGACACATATTCTCTGAGGTGACTTACCCCGATGCGTCTTGGCGTCGGGGGCAGGATTGGAAGCCTGGCAGGGAGTTCAGGCAGCTGAATGGAGATCTGCAGCAGTGCTCCTAATGAACGAGGTTCACTCTTCCCCGTCAAATGCCCTGCAAACATATTTGTACCTATTGAACTCGTTCAAATGTTGTCGTGTCAGAGCAACAAACTACGTTATGACTTTTATGAGTTTGACCGACATAAAGGAGCGCATATTTGTGAAGTAGAAGGAAAATGGTACATGGTTTAAAAATTGTTGACAATTCTTAAAACCATAAAATCTTTTGGGGTACTACCAACTTCTGTACCAAAGATATTACCTTCTTTTTACAAGTCATTTTTTTCAAGTCTAAGTCAAGTCTGAATCTTTCACCCAAATTCATACAACACAAACATTTATAATTGTCTTTCAGGCCTTTCTTAGCAGTTATCTCTTAATCATTTGAGATTTAAAGGGGTGGTATTATGTATTTTCCAGTCACATAGTGCAATTTTATAGTACAATCAGGTAACTGTTACCTTCATTTTTTTATTTATATATAAAAATGTGATATAAATGAAATATGACATAAAAGAAAATTGACTTTCTAATCTATAGCCTTGAAGTTGGGCCTCTCTCTCTTTAAAAACTTCTGCTCTTGCTAAACCCCACCTTCAGGTAGTCATCACAACATTTTTCCTTTATTAACTCTTTTACAAAGTTTTTACCAGTGTTACACTGAGTAGTATTCGGTATAATGAGCTCAGCAGATGCGCAGTTCCACCAGGTGTTTGCTAATTGCTATTGGCTAGTCTGAAGGAGTCGAGTCTAGAAACTGTAGCTCAGAGGAGGAGCTGTGCCTCGAAGGCGGGGCTAGTTCTCTCCAAGCGTTTTGCACAGCTTAATGGTTGCCACGGGAGAGTAAAGGATTTTGGAGGCAACACTCCATTTATGTTTTTGATGAGGAAATAATATTATAACATGATGTAAAGCTCAAAAAAGCAGATATCATGTAATACTGGCCCTTTAAGGAGAAGGCGATGGACAACATGCAGGAAAATTGAAACAACCCTGATTTCATGCCCTTACCGCAGAAATGCTGCTTGTTTTCATGTGAGGCAACGCTGGTGCGGCTGCTCACCCAGGGGAACTTCAAACCCCCCCACCCCCCGAGCCTCCCCGCACTCTCTGTCTGCCCTTTCGCATTGAGAAACTCACTAGAGGCACAGGACCAACTTTTAAATGAAAGAAAAACTAACTTCACCACCATTTTTCTGTCACACAAACAGCTCTGATGCTAAACATTTCTGAGGACTTTCCCAGCTCTGAAGGCCGCAGTGTGGAAGCTTGTATGTTGTCACTGGCAGTATGATCTAGTCACGCCAGGGGTAACTACTACATTTACAAACCAATAAACTGGATTCTTTTCATTGTCAATAAACATCAGAAAATGAATTCTTTTTGGGTTTCAAGATGTATTTATTACCCAGATTACACTCCTTAGGTGGTTTTTGCTGCGTTGCATTTCTCCAGATACCGACATGGTCCAGTCAGTGGTATCAGGATGTCAAAGAGTCAGTGTTGTGCAAAATCTGCTTTTTGAGCTTTATTTTGTGTTATAATGTTATTCCCTCATCAAAAACATACCCGGAGTGTTGTTTTGATTCTTTCATGCATGTTTAAGAAATCCTTTAATCTCCCTTGGCAACCATTCAGGTGTGAAAAATGCTTGGATGAACCGAGCCCTGCCTTTCAGACTAGCCAGAGGGTTATTTGCAAACACCTGGTTGAACTGCATATCTGCTAAGTTTATTATATGAGCTACTTCTCAATGAAACGCTGGTAAAAACGTTAAAGGGTTAATAGAGGAGCCATGTTGTGATGACTTCCTGGAAGTGGAGATCCAGAAAGAGCAGGAGGTTTTAAAGAGACAGAGGCCCAATTTCAAGGTGGTAATTCCTGAGTAAAACAACTGAGGGTAATATAGTCACTTGATTGTGCTGTAAAATGGCATGATATGCCTGAAAATACATAATACCGCCCCTTTAAAATAGTCTTATTTTGTCGTTTGTACAATTCAAACTCCTTTCCATGCAAACTGGATGAGCTGGAAGGCCTCATGTGGCACACAGTACTTACCCATCCCTTCCCAATTCGTTGCTGGTTACTGCTGGTCAGCCAGCTGGTGAACGGCTACTAATATGATTTCCTGGTGTGCAAAAGAAAGTTAAATTTGGCTGTTTGGAAGTAGATAAATTTTTGTGTGAACATCCTTACATCTTGAAACTGTGACATTGTAACTCATACCTACTGCACCTACTCAAAGACACCCTTTTTCAAACACTTCAACCAGAATGTTTTCAGAGGGTCAATAAAGCAGCGTCAGTAGGAGCTAAAGCGACAAACAATGGTGAGCATAAAAGAAACAAAAAAGTAATTTAACAAAGGAAACATTCATATTTATCTAATGGTGTGGTAGTGTTATCCATATGCATGGATGGAAACTGCAACATAATGTTACCACAAACAAACCTGGGATAGCGAGTTAAGCAAAGATGAAACAAATCAGAAATACATTTAAGAGATTAGTGGTAAATAAACACAAACTTAATCACTTTGTCACACTGACCACCTTGAAGCCTTTCTTAAAAACAACACAATTCAGTTGACAAATATCTCAGAATTAACATCTGTTTTCTTGCTATCTAGATTTTAGCAACATTAGCATCATTCACACAGTTTGCCCCTCTCTGCTCTGTAATCTAGGCACCTTCCTTTTCCTATAGATGTCAGAGCTGTAAACATGAACATCCCCAGCCCTTCTGCTGATCCCAGTGGAACCCCCTCTAAGATGGATAACACTTGACATTAGCTGCAGACACAAAGCAGGAGAACTATCACAGCTGGCTTCTGTAGGGCCCCAGTAGCAGAAATCCTGACATGAGGCTGACAGAGGTTCCTCTGTGAGTTTGAAAAGAGCTAAATGATTGGGGTTCCTGACACTAAGCGAGTCCAGTAAACATTTACATACCATACAAATACCACATTTATGTTTGATATTGGCAAATGCCCAGCTTCTCCAGATTAGGGCTGTTGTAAACAAATATTTTAGTAATCAAGTAATCTATCGATTATTCTTACGATTAATCAAGTAATCGGATTTAAAAAAAAGATGAAGTAAAACATTGGTAAATCTAACATAACAGCAGTATTACTATCGCATGTCAACATCAGTCCAATTTTTCACAGTTGAGCTTCTCTAACAATAACTTTTCTGTAGTTCCGAAAATTAACTCGTAACAATAATAGCTCACATTACAAGTTAACCTGAATAAAAGTTATACAAAAATCAGAAATTATATTCAATTCAATAATAAAAAGGCAGACTCACAAATACGCTTATAAAAATGTCTGTACTCCAGCTTTTACTTTATGCATTCACCTTCAGTCAATTTAATAGATGAATTCTCACCTTGCTCAGACATTTATAGCTTTTGTGTTTATGTTAGCGACAGGATTTAACACCTTCGTTCGTCACACACAAAAACTCATCTACCAGCTACGTGGCGCCACGATGAGCTCTGCCACCCATTTGTTGAGACCGGGATGATATGAAATAAATTTTCCATTTCGTCCGTAAAGCTACACTTACGTTAATTATCTGATGCGCAGCCGCCCGCAGTATACAGTCTATCCGCTCACCTGTATAAATACACCTGCAGCGCTCTTCCCCGCTGTTCGCTCTGAACCGCCACCAGGCAGCAGCTCCGGGAGGAGAAAAGCTGCCGTACTCCAGGCATCGCGCCAGTCATTTTAAAGATGCTTATTGGTCCCCCGAAAAATGACAAAGACCCAGACATTGTCATCAATCAATAAAATCTTCCCAGCCAGAGCTTGAAAACTGGACGTTATGCTGCTAACACTTAGATTCCATCAACAACTCAGCCGAAAGTGAGAGCTCCGCGCAACGCAAATAACCTGGCCGGAAAACGGTGCGCTAAATAATAAAATATAATTTAACAAAGCTTCGAGGCAGATAAATTTTCCTTGAGGAAATTTAATAATCACTCGAGGAATCGTTTCAGCCCTACTCCAGATGATGCTGTAGGTTATACATTATTGTGTTTGATTTGCTATGACTATTTGCTGTGTCCAGAGGAAAACTGTGCAACTTAGCAACTGTGTCCAGTTTGCTAACTTCTTGTATTTACAGAATTTATTCTCTATTTAATCTTAAAGTTTCATCAATTTGCCGCTAAACATTAATCCATCCATGATCCATTCATTGTAAACTGTTCCAGAATCTTGAAATACATATGTTCCTTGAAGACCACAGGGTTTGATATTGATAAAGTAGTTTGTACCCTTTTCTTTTAAACTAGAGAAAAAACAGTCCCTTGTTATATGCTTTGCTTCTTCAAAAGAGTCAACTTTCGAGAACCGATTGCTAGCTGGAGGCATGAATTTTTGAAGTTTTAAACGATTGGATCTGATTTCACCCAATTGCTAAAGTTTGGCCATGATGTATGTGATGCATCTGCTTGATTATTTGCTTGCATCTCTTAACATTTAGCCTCTAGCGTTTAGGATCTAGCATTTAGCCTCTAGTATTTAGGCTCTGGCGATGAGCCCTTAACATTTAGCCTCTAGCACTTAGCTTCTAGCGATTAGCTTCTAGCATTTAGCTATTAGTGTTGATTCTCTAGTGTTTAATATCTAATAGTTAGCCCCTAGCCTTTCGTGTTTAGCTTCTAGTTTTTAGCTTCTATTATTTAGCCCATCCACATCCTTTGCTATTAACAGAGCCAACTGGAAAATAGGACTTATGCTGAACTCCATGGTAAGTATGGCCATGACATCTTTGCCAGTAGTAAAGATGTCATGGCCATCTTAACGTTGTTCTTGCTCTGACTTTTATTGCTCAATATTTGGAAGCGTGGCTAACAGGGCCGGACGGCTTTGTTCACTTCCTTCGCTGCCATTACCAACCATAGGCAAACTGCAGTTCTAAAACAATGCAAATAAAATGATCAAATTATCATCATTGCCAACTTCTGTTCTGTTCGTTGAATTGCCCTGTTGAAATTCATCCAGGGAAATCGAGCTCTGTGGGAGAAACCCCAGACGGGAGATGAGAATCTA
Organism: Xiphophorus maculatus; assembly: GCF_002775205.1. Lineage (NCBI taxonomy): Eukaryota > Metazoa > Chordata > Actinopteri > Cyprinodontiformes > Poeciliidae > Xiphophorus > Xiphophorus maculatus. The sequence continues at coordinate 20,620,943 of NC_036463.1, read as the reverse complement.
GCAGAATTGCGTAGGAAGGCGACTGCCTTGTTAATTAAAGCCATCTGAGATCTCCCGTTGAAGACGAGATCAATGGAGTATGTTCAAGAAAAATCTCCAAAGTTGGACAGAAGATGATGCTTTTTGACCTCTTTAAATTCAGCTGTTATGGCTCAAGTGAAACTAAAAGATGACTCTATGCTTTCCTTAGGTGGCTTGATAAAAATGTTAATGCGTGCGTAAACAGACAGCTGTTTCACTTTGGTCAAACATCCAACCGCTCTTCTCCTGTAACTTTTTAAAACACAGTTCATTTAGCTTTAATCCTCCACCGTCTCGAATTGAAGCGAGTTAAGTTTATGACTTCCTCTGTGTCCTTCTCTGAAATAAAAACCTCCACACCCTCCTCCTACTTTTCCTCTCCCATGAAAATCTACTCAAGAAGCCAGCTCAGTATTTATTCTCTACTATTTGAAACAGTGTGTGAAGCTTGTCTGTGTAAATACAGGAGAAATAAGTGATATTGCCCCAGGGACTCAGGGGTGTAGTTTGGACTCAACAGGTCATACTGTAGCTATTTTACCATCTCATTCACTCTAATCCTGACTCAAGATAACTTGGCACATATTTGCTGTCAAACATTGCACAATTGATTTTAATTTAAGCACTAAATCTCAGTTAGAGTCATGGAAGGACAGGAGGATCTTCCTTGGGGTAATCAGGAGAGACCGATTATAGGAGATTTCTATTTTAACACACTTGAGCATGGAATTCACACATATAAAATCATATGATTTATCTTTTAAAGCTTACCTCTTCGTGTTCACAAACGCATTCTGGCTGCACCTCGTAAAAGCAATTTTCGCTCCACCCTCATGGGGTATTAATGTGCTGCTTTAACAACTCCTTTCACAGAAGAGAAGAAGAAAGGACATTTAAGACAAATGAACTGATTCTTCAGGCTGCACAGTGGCACAGTTGGTAGCACTGTTGCCTTGCAGCAAGAAGGTCCAGGGTTTGATTCCCGTTTTTCAAATCCTGTCTGTCTCTGTGTTGCCCTGCGACAGACTATTGACCTGTCCAGGGTGTACCCCGCCTCTTGCCTGAAAAGTTTGCTGGAGTTAGGCACCAGCACCCGTCCTGACCCCACTAGGGACAAGGGTGTTAGAAAATGGATGGATGGAACTGATTCTTCTAGAAGTGCACAAAAAAAATTGGTTAGCCATTTACAGCATAAAGTTCTGGATACGCAGGAGGAAACGTCACTCCCTACTTATTTAAGTTTGTAATTTAATGGATTTGGTAGAGACAACACACATTCACATTTCTGTAAATGTGCCAGAATTAGCCTAAAGACTATTTTTCTTTTTCTGTTGTCCCAGACAAATTTGTCTTGCTAAAACTAAACAAAGGCTCTACAAAGAAGGTTAAAATGACTTAATTGCATAAATATTGTCAATAAATACAAAAAAAAAAACTTTTGGTAGAACTTACACAATTAGGTGACAATCAAGCTTGGTACTTGTGACAACAAAGTTGAAAAATATTAAACTTTTGTTGCTTCCGTTTCTCTCAAGTCCAAGATAGCAAGATACTGTGTGTTGGATTTCACCCTAGGCGGTAGAAACCCGCCTGCTGTTGTTCGTCACAGTGTGTGATGTGCAAAATGATGGTGTCAAATGGAAGTGAGAAGAAGCTCCAAGATGGAAGAAGCTATTTACAAGGAAACTGTAGTTTCTACATATTGAGTCTTTTCTGCTGTTTAACCAAACTGTGAAAGAGCAAGAGAGAGAGCAAGACTATCGGATGGCTGGACCGGGTACTGCAAAGTTCCTCTGTTTTATCCTCTTGAACTTTAAATTTGCAAAGATCTAGCTTACACTTAGCAAAGCTAACTGCACTGTTGGCTCATGTAGGATGTTAACGACAAGTCATTGTGAAAGGTCAAAGCTATAAAAACAGTATGGAAACCTGCTGTTGATTTCTCACCATAAAACCAAATTATTTGGTGTCTAATGTTGTCCCTGACATTTAACATATCCGGAAGACAACAGTAAACCACTCCACAGTGCATTTAAGAGAACCACAACATTGTTGTTATTTTGTTCTTCTTCTTTTACTTGTGGTTTGACTCGAGTGTTTTCTTCATCTGATGTAGGAACGGTGCCGCCATGTGAGTAACAGTTTTTGCATCTGTCTCGGCAAGTATGATGAGTTTACTGTCACAAATCTGTGGTGCATGTGGAGAGACTTAGAGGTCCCTAGTGGGCCAGTACAGGCGACAGAATTATAAAAAGACGTCTTGGTGTGAGTTTATTTAATACCATTGCACTTTAGGTGCTGTTTTTCTAAAATATCTATATAAATAATAGTGTTTTTAAATAAATTGTTGGCTGATGCCTAAATCAAAAGTCATGGTAAGTTCCTGTTTGGTGATTCAGCTAACATTCCAGTCTGAAATCACTTTTCAGACTTTTCTTACTTACCTACCATAACTGGTGCAAGGATAAGTGTTGAGATAACTGAAGGAATAAGTAAAATTAATTGTACACATGGGCCAAAAATTTTTTTAAATATGTTACTTAAATTTTTGGGTATATAAATTAGGTAAATATTTTGTGATCAACTTGGATTGCTATGAAGAATGATGCTGCTACGTTGGGAGTAAAATTACTCACACATCCAGTTACTTTTGTTCTCATTTTCATCTGGTTACCACCCGTCAACTTTTGTATTACATTTCTATGACAGAAGGGTTTTTCACCTTTGCCACTTCCTTATTTGAGATATACGAGCACTCAGGCCAACACTGACCTCTGACCTCCCCGCAAGGATGTTTCTTTCCATTCTCCACTGACTCAAGAGAACCGGCACATTATGGAGCCCTCATTGTTCTGTGGGCACCCTGCTGCTGCCACTCCCATTCAAACTTCCTCCTCCTCCTCAGACTTGGTTCAAACTGTGGCTCTCTGTCTTGCTGCGTGCCTTCCTGCCATCCTCTGTTCCCTGTTTGAGGGCTGTATAAGCCAGAGGCGTTCTCCTCCAGGGGCCACCACCCGGATAGTACACGCCGGCTAAGCATGACTTCAAAAGTCGCTAGTTTGGGACCATTTCCCTGGGTGTGTTTTTTGGGTCAACAAAAATTTGGTTTTCATTTATTTATGCCTCAAAAACTGAGTAGTAAAATATGTTCAGGCTGAGGTGATGGTGACGGTGGTGGACTTCAAAAAATTCAATATGAAAGGACATCCTTCTGTCAAGTAAATGAAGTGATAAACTGTAGTGCGTTAGGAATGCAATGTAATTGCCTGGTCTCATGGAACACTTTTTTTTGGGGATGTTTGTCTTTGATTCTAACCCTGTGACTAATCAAACCAACTATAAATGAAAGACTAAAGGAAATAAAAGTTGTGGCTTTAACCTTTCCATGGTCTTAAGAGACAGAGTGAATTGGACCCTCCAAGCTTTTTATCCTGTGTGCGGTCCGGTGGGGTCGCATTGAGCCTGCGTGCTTACAAGATTTTTGTGTGTGTGTGTGTGTGGTTTCGGAAACTGACAGTCTGATGGGATACTCCCCCCGTGTTCCTACTGTCTGACTTTGACATCTGCCGTGCTTCTCTTGGGCATCGTGCCAACAATCAATAAATCATTCAAACAATGCTGAGTTTGGTGTTTTATTATTTTGAGTGCCAACAAATTTTCATTTTAGGAATACAATGACTTTAAATCCTTGAATCCTTGCTTTTATATCAGGGATAGCTTTCACAATGCCACATTTTGATCCAAAACCTTTGATGCATTACATATTACAGTCATCTACTGTACATTGTTAAGGTAACCAATTACAGCAAACATTATGTTTTGTAAATTTTTCCAAAATATGATATAAAATAACCTTTCTCTGCTAAAATATCTTTCCCCAACAACAAAATTGCCATCTTATCTGATATATTCTAATGTATCATAGAGTTAGAATTGCTTTTGTCAGAAGCGCTGCTTACATAAAATAAACACTGACACACTACCTGCCTAATAGCACTTAGATGTACTATTTACTGCCAAAAAGGCCCCTGACCTTTGAGGCTTGGACTCCACTAGACCCTGAATTTGGGTCTCTATGGCCCTAAGTTTGTATCAACAAATCATGCAAATTACATAGTGGTGCCTCCAATGCTTAAACTTATTTGTCCAGGACATTTCACAAACCTTCAGTTTGAATGAGATCTAGAGAATTCAGATGACCACAACCTCAAACCATTCTTGAACCTTTCTTTGGTACGATCCTCCTGGAAGAGGCCACAGCAGTCAGTGAATACTACTCGATGTGAAAGTGTTTACATGGCTCCCAACAATTCTTAGGTAGGTGGTACACGCTGATGAACACATGGTTGGCAAGACTCACATGGCTAGCAGGCCTCTGCTACTTTGAGTACTTTCCTTATAGATTCTTAAAGAGCTCCAAAAGCAACACACCATGCCCTAAACTAAAGAAACTGAAGAACAGGTAAGAAACAAATGAATTGACATCCACCTGTCTGCAAGTGGGTACAATGCCTTTTTTAGGGCTTTGGGACTCCAGTAGACCACAGCGAATGCCACTGAGACTGGGCAACAAGTGCACTCATTAGAGACTTCTGATGTAAAAACCCATCAGCTGACCACAGACAGCACAGAATATAGAGAGTTGTTCAACATTTGCCAAAGACATTTTCTTGAGAGTTTGGGGGAAAATATTCTGTGAACTGTTGAGACAAAAGTAAATTGTGTGTTCTGTTACATCTCGTGTCCAACTTCACAGCATGATCTACAACAAGTGTTGCATCTAAAATCAAAGTAACAGTGATTGTTTGATGGTCCGGAGCAGCTTTGTTGATTCAGGACTTGAAGAAATTGCTGTAACTGATGGAATTATGAATTTTGCACTCCATTAAAAATCCTTTAAATGACTGTTCAACCAGTTTGTGGTCTTAATCTGAGACTGGAAAATGATCTGAAGAACACCATCCAGTTTGCCCCTGAATGGTTCCAAAAACGACAAAACAATAAAAGTTTTGGAGTTGACCAGTCAAGATTTAAACCGCCCCTGTGTGTGTTCACAGTGATGTCAAAGACTCATTACCAGTTATTGCAAATGACTGATGACAGCTGCTGCTGCTAAAAGCTCCAAGAACAACTGATTTTTAACATATGACTAAGTTGGTTTAGGCAAGTTAAGGCAATTTTATTCGAATAACAAATTTTCAGCAACAGGCCAATTCAAAATGCTTTACATGATTAGAAGGAAAATAAAACAACAAACAGGCAAAAACATGAGAGGGCTGAAGTAAAGAGAAGCTACGATGGGTTGAAAAACAGACTACGGTTTACGATGCTGCTGTTGTAATTAATCAAAGACAGCTCTGGGTTTTCCATCTTAATTTCTGGAAATTTGTTCCAGATTAGAAGAGTATAAGAACTAACAACAGTATTTTAAAGCCTAATTCTCTAGAGCTTTCTGGGACTCTCGTGCTTTAATCCTGGAATTGTTCTTCAGGTGACAGAAGGCCGACTTGCTAACTGTCTTTATGTGTTGTTTAGGTTCAGGTCTGATTTCTCATGGCGTTTGAAACTGTAACTGTAGTTTCAAACTTCAGCTGAAGATGTGCGTTGACTCTTGATCATTTCTCTTTAAAATTAATTTCTTCAGTTTAGTTTCTGTTCAGATGAAGAAAGTCATGGCACACCCACACATTGATTTGCTCTATGATTCTGCTCAGCGCTCTGATGGATCAAATATTCTAAGTCTTATAAATGTTCGGAAAACGGTTCCCTGTCAAACACATTATAATGTGATACTTTCTCTTCTGTTTATTTTTTTTTTAAGCCTGACTCAATATTGAAATGAAGCTGCTGGGAAATCCTTGTTTTTTGGGGTTTTTTTCCAGTGAGTTTGCTCATAACAATGCACTTGCATGCGAGTGATTGTAATCGCCTCCCCTGCTCTCGTCTATCTGGTGTGTTTGCTTTGGCCCTGACACATGGTGCCACCGCCGTTTATCTGCGCTCTCACCAGACACACGGGCTGCCGGGAACGTGTGGGAGTGGACAGCGCTGGGCCAACTGGCTCTTCTTCCAGGGTCACCTCTGTTTACCTGCCATTGTTCTTCAGCTTTGGCGTGGAGATGAAGAGAAAGGAGTGATTTATGTGTGCAGTGACAACGACAAGTGTTTTGGCTGCGGTGGCGCCGATGCTCTTCTTTGTCCCGTGGAATCGTCTGAAACCCAGAGGGTCTGTTACTTTGTGGAAACTCTTACCAGAAATGGCTGAGTGAAAATCTAAGACACACTTTCCGCAAGACTAGTTGTAGGATTATTTAACTACAATCACAAACAAGGGGCGCTTTAAAGGGGAAGTGTTATGTAAAATCGACTTTTTTTGAGCTTTACATCATGTTGTGATGTCATTCCCTCATCAACAACATACCTGGAGTGTTGCCTTGATTCTTTCATGCGTGTTTGAGAAATCCTTTATTCTCCCATGGCAACCATTCAGCTGTGAAAAACACCTGGGATGAAACTCCTCCTTGAAGCTGCAGTTTCAAAGTACCCCTCAACCCCCATTGACTCCACCGCTCAGCTCCTTCAGACTAGCCAGCAGCAATTAGCAAACAACTGGTGGAACTGGGCATACGCAGAGCTCATTACAGCAGCTACTTCTCATTGCAACAATGGTAAAGACATTATTAAAGGGTTAATAGAGAAGTGATGTTATGATGACTTTCTGAATGCGGAGTTTCAGAAAGAAGAGGAGCCTTGAAATTGGGACAGGAGCCCAATTTCAAAGCATTAAATTAGAAAATCAAATTTCTTTTAAGTCATATTTGACATATACAATGTTGTTGTAACAACTGAAGGAAACATAGTTACTTGATTGTTCTATAAAATGGCACTATATGCCTGGAAAACACATAATACTGCCCCTTTAAGCAAATTAGTTATTTTTTGCAGTTTTTAGCTAACTATTAGAAAAGGACAGGCACTATCCTGTAATGAAGTCAAGTTGCTCCACTGCCTGCTCTCCTTTTGGTACCCCCTTCTCCATCTTCCATGCTGCATCTGATATTGTTGATGTTTTTCTTTCTTTCTTTCTTCCTGCAAAATGAATAGTGGCTCTGTCACGTTGGGGAGTTAGGGGCTTCTGGGTAGTCTCCATCCTGTTGCCTGTCTTATCTCGCCCACAGATCCCGACTTGACCTGCTTTGGTGTCGGGCCTCAGCCTGCTCCCCCTCTGTGGAGATAGTTAAGAGCGGGTTGGTGGGGAGGAGTGTTTGGCATTGCCCCCGTTCTCTTTTTTCATTTTCAGCTCCCTGAGAGTTTAGAGCAAGGCAGGAAGTTCCTACCAGCTCCTTCCTGTCTCGAGACCCCACTGGGGACGTATGAAGGGTTTTAATGGGAAAGGGGGCAGGGGGGAAGATAGAAGACAGAGAAAAGCTCGCTGTGTGAGGGCTTCTTCTTGAAGCCCCCCGCCATGAGGTCCTCATTTGTTCCAGAGGCCATTACTGTGACAGACTGTTTACCATCGCTGACAGATTGGGTTTACTTAAGGATTTATGTTATTCCTTTAGCTGAAACGTATAAACACGGCTGATGCTTTTCCACAACCCTGCTGCTAGAAATTAATACATCTTTTTGAAGGATTGGGCCTTACTTTAAGTACACAAGAAATGTGTAATTTACTCAGTTGTGCTGAGGAAAGTATGTTCTAAATCACAGATGCAGAGTTTTCACCGGGTGACCAATGATGTTACCATTGATGAAGCTTCACCCTCTCTTATTTTTCCACCAAAATTTAGCACGTTATTTACAAATCTTCCTCAGACTTGATGGTGTAATGGAAAAGTAATGCATGATTAGAAGATGGATTTATTTATAAAGTGCTTTCCACATAGTCAGAAGGGCTGTACATGATATAAATATCACAAGGCCTAAGTAAAATAAAAATGTGCATCTAAGGGTCTATTCACACTAGCTCTGTTTAGTCTGTCTTAATCCAACTAGTTTGTCTCTCTAGACAGTCTGGTTTATTTGCAGAGGTGTGAATGTGTATTCGAATTCTGGTCTGGCTGCAGGACTTTGTTGGATTGAAGTGAACTTTGGTGTGGCTCAAATGCTGATGTGAAAGGCAAGTGGATGGAAGAGTGCTCCGAAAGCAGGAAGTGGACTATAGCACAGGGCATTCTGGGTAAATCCAACTTAAACAAGTGCTCAAGTCTAGCGATAGCTGGAGAAATGACTGATGATATTTTACGAAAGACAGTCGTCAGATTTTAGCTTTTCGTAAAATTTGCTCTTTACATCATACTATAATGTCATTCCCTCATCAAAAACAACTATCATGTTGCCTTGATTCTCTCATGCATTCTTGAGAAATCCTTTAATCTCCATGGCAACCATTCAGCTGTGCAAAATGCCTGATGCAACTGTGCATCTGCTTGATTTCATTATGCGAGCTACTTCTCAGGGAAACGTTGGTAAAAACTTTGTTAAAGGGTTAATAGAGGAGCCATGTTGTGATGACTTCCTGAAGGCGGAGTTTCAGAAAGAGAAGAAGTTTTTAAAGTGACAGAGGCCCAATTTCAAAGGATTAAATTACAAAGTCAAATTCTTTGTAAGTCATACTTAATATACTGTATATTTGTTATCTATATTAATTGAAGGTAACAAACATAGTTACTTGATAGTGCTATAAAATGGTATTATGTGCCTGGAAAATACTACTGCCCCTTTAAAAGGAAGGTATCCTGTTGTATTCATTCTGAGCACAAGAACTGGATTTGGGTTACTCTTTCTCTAAAAACACCTGCTGTATTTGGTCAATTTAATAACGTAATTAAACTCGGTTTTGGGTGCATTCAAGTCTGCCTGATAGTAAAAGCCACCAGATAAATATAGTCAGGTTTACCATGCAATCAAAAAGTTGTAAAAGCCTTGGTAATAAAAATGTGTTGTGTCTAACTTTTTTTTGTCTCTTATAATTTTTTCCTAGAAAAAATAATTACCATCTAAGCCAAAATTGTTTTAGTCTATTATAGAAAATCAGTTCAGGGGCCACAAATGGCCTCCTGGAATGCATTATAGGTGCTCTTTCGTTAAACTATCCAATTTTTATAAAGTAATTTATCTTTTAAGGTTGAAGGAGACGTTGTAAATTTTACCCCAGTAAAAGTTGCCTCACTTGCAAAACCTTAGACCTGACACAGAACGATTCCCTTTGGTAAACTGAACCTTCACAGAGCTTTGCCTGCGTCTCGCTCGGGGATGGGCGAGTCTGTTTAACTGCGACAGAAAACGACCCGGCGGCTCTTGAAAACAGAAACAATAACTTCAGCAGACAGAGGGAGAAACTGGACTGTGTTTCCAACCTTTGTCATCGCTGGGGAATAATGACATTTCAGAAGGAAATGACAAACACATGCAACAATCGCCCTGTATGACGAATTCGGCGTAAATCAGACACACTGCTTTTTAAGTTCACATCTGTGGACCGGAGCTGTCATTCTCAGTTTGACTGAAAGAACTGAAAGCAAAATATTAAGTACAATTATTCTTCTAACTCTCCTCTGTTTCTTTTTAATCCATCTTTGTTTTCCTTCTGCTGCAGCCCAAAAACCACACAACATGAAAGCCAGAGTTCATTAAGGAGCTGGCTTCTAATCCAGCTCTTTTCAAATCGGGGGAAACTTTGGCTGACCTCTCGCCCACCTGCTTGTAGACGTTTTTAATTAATTCATGTTGTTCTCTATAGGTCATTTACTCTGGGGGAGGAAAAAAAAGGAGGCGAAACACAGCATCCCAGAGCGGGTTGGTATCCGGAGTAAGGCTTGGCATGCGGCTCAATGAGACCACAGATATTCCCTGGTCCTCCGTTTCCTCCATTCTCCCTCTCTTCGTCAGCGTCCCCTACACCCTCTCCTTTTCTTCCAGGGTCTTTACACACTCAGGCTTTAGCTCACAGTGAGGCGCTTTCAGTTCTCTGCTTTTTCTCCTCACCGGGGTCCTGACCTTTCCCAACAATGCGGCGCTCTGCCTTTTCTTTGGGCGCGAGGAGGGCGATGATGCTCCGACAGGGACGGCCGTCTTCCATTCAGGCTCTTTGGAGACACAGTGTGCACACACGCACGTCAAAACACACACAGAGCCATTTGTCTCGTTTTAACCTGCAAACAACTGGGTTCTCTGTGGGGAGGCTCATCCTTCTTTATCGCAGTCACATCGGATTTATAGTGCGTGTTTTCCCAACAAAAAACAGAAGCATCACTTGTTTTTATTCTGTTGTGTAAAACATTAGCCTGGCTGTTGCCATCCTACGCAATTTCGCTCAATTCATATCTCACTTCCAACTCTGTCTGGATTTTCTCCAACTCACATGGATTCCCTTCGGCAGATTTTCATCTCGGACAATCAGCGAACAGAAGAAGAAGTCGTGAAGGATGATGTTAATTTTCTGCGCTTCTTTAGAATAGCAATCTGCCTGTAGTTTAATCAACAAAGCCGTTCAGTCTGCGTTGGCCACGATCGTGACTTAAGCCGCCTCGTTCAGATCAGATGTTCCCTCTACGCCAGGGGTGGGCATTCCTGGTCCTCGAGGGCCGGTGTCCTGCAACTCTTAGATGTCTCCCTGATCCAACACACTTGAATCCAATAGCTGAATCACCTCCTAAGTGCAGTCAAGTTCTCCAGAGTCCTGCTAATGACCTCATTATTTGACTCAGGTGTGTTGAAGTAGAGACACATCTAAAATTTGCAGGAGACCGGCCCTCGAGGCCTGGAGTTGCCCACCCCTGCTCTACGCAGTGGAGGATGGTTGTTTACAGCGCAGACAGGTTTTCCAAGCACCAATGTGTTGACTTTAGTACAACAGAATTTGGGAAAAATCTCTATGATTAAAAGAAACATGCAGCTTCATCAGGCGTTTCAGTTTTATGCAGAAATTCAAAGTCTGAGAACTTAGAATAACAGTTGAGCTGAAATGAAAATTCCTGAACGTCTTGGAACATTCTCATCAAGCCTCTCCTCAAAGTCCAATATGGCTGCCTTATGTAGAAAATTCACAGATATCTGCAGTACAAGAAGGCCTTGTTTTTAACGTTTTTTTTTTTTTTTTTATCACATTGAATATTTCAGCCAACTCCTGTGAAATAAAGGCATGCAGATTGTAGATTTGGTTGTTGCTATTTGGCTGTAGAACTTTGAGAATTTTGTAAATTTTAAAGAGCGTTATAAATTGAATGTGTTAATATTATTTTTGACAAGCCCAGTTCAGAAAGCCTTGGGGATGCATACAATCAGGTCGAGCCTTTCATCGTGAGTCGTAAAAGAGGGAGTAAGATTACATCCGGACGGCAGAATGGCTCCACACTAACTCACTCACTCCTATCCCAACGGCTGAATCACTGCATTGTGTTTTTGTAATTTCTTCATTCTGGTAATCATTTGAAGAATCGGGCTCCAGTTAATCTGTTTAGGAAAGTGAGTGTAACTCCATTTTAGAGAGGCCAGGTCTTAACAAGGATCCAATCAAAACACAGTCAACAGACAAGGGAGCTGTCCCATCCCTTCCCTGCATCCCCTTCCTTCCTGTTTTGTCTCAACCAAAGGGTATTGAAGCCCAGGTCTGTGTGTGATTTGGGCGTGGGTTTGTGATTTGTGGAGGAACTTTGGCAAAGTATCGGACTTTATTAACGCTAGGAAGGAAACGACTTAGGGCTCTGGGGAAACCTGCTTAAATCCAAAAGAGTGGGCTGCATCAGTATTCCAAGATAAAATCTCTTTCTCTGGAAGCCATCATAAACACTGCTTATTTAGAAATGTGGAAGCAAAGATGCTTAAAGTCCCGAAGTGAGGCTGTTGCACAATAACTGAGTTGGTGAAGGTTATAAAACAGCAGTAAATGTTGTCATCAAATTAAGACCAACATTTAGTCATCACCGAATTGGTTAATGATGCTAACCAACGTTTTTTTTGTTAGTATCATTAAATGTAATGTAACACTACCATATTTTGCCTCCATTTAATTCAGAGGATTTGGTTACATGTTGCATCATGACATTGTCAGGAGTTGGGGTTTTTGTTTTGCCTTTTTTGTTTTTTCCGTTCCTATGGCTTGCCATCACCACCAGATGGCACCGTGGAGGCTAGGATAGGAGGACTGAAGGGCTGATGTCACCGTCACACCGGTTCCCAATCCACTCGTCAGTGGGACTTCAAGAGACGGCGACTGCCAGCATACCAACGCTTGAGTGTTAGCCAGTAATGGTAACCCAGAGCCCTCTCCAGCGACCTAGTCGAGCTTCCTGTTGATTCTGATCTAACGCCATCTGTTGTTTGGATTTTTTCAGTTGTTCCTGCAACTTCAAGTCTGGCTGTAGTCCCGAGTTTCCCTTGCGACGCCATGGGCACGTTACCCATTGGTGCCCAAGGCCACCACTCACCTTTTCCTCCGTGAAACAAGAAGAAGTGTCTGGGAATCCAAGCAGGCAGTCCGCTCGCTCTCCTTGACGACGTCAGGATCCTATTACCTGTCCGCCCTCCACTGCAGCACAACCTCCACCTCCAGCGCCCCCACACCTGGCCACGCCGTTGTTTTTTCTCCTCTCCGAGGAAGCATACAACTTTAGAGCTCTGGAAAATCCCAACGGTCCCTGAACTCACCTCCCGATCTGTTGTTGTTCCCAGAAGTCCTGGCTTACCTGTCTGTCGCCGTCCCTTCGATGATTGAGAGCCTACCCTGGAAATCTTTTGTAAATAAATCACTTTAACTGATCTTTCGCGTCCCGAGTTGTGTTCTGCATGTGGGTTCGTAGTGTAAATGCCAAGATGACAGACATAACACTTGCAATAACCCCACCACTAAGCTCTCAGCTGTAGGACAAAAAAACTGCTTAGCAACGATGATTACCATTGGTTTTAGCTGTCAAGCTTAGGGCTGTTGTAAATGAATATTTTAGTAATTGAGTAATCTATTGATTATTCTTACGATTAATCAAGTATTTGAATAAATAAATTATAAATAAACCGATAGTAACACCGGTGTTACTATCGGATATCAATATCAGTTCAATTTTTCATTTTATAGCATCCCTAATAGTTAGTTTTTTGTAGTTTAGAAATCTAACCTGTAACAATAATAGCTCATGTTCTAATTTAACCAGAAGAAAAGTTATACAAAAATCTGAAATTATATTCAATTTAATAATAAAGAGGCAGGCTCACAAATACGCTTATAAAAAATGTCTATAATCCAGCTTTAAGTTTATGTATTCATCTTCAGTGAGTTCAATAGATGAATTCTCACCTTGCCCCATACCTCTCAAGCTTTGGGTTTGAGAATACGGGAAATGTCGCCTGGAGTGGTGGTGGTGGGGGGCAGGCGAACGAACGAACGTAAGATGGGGTGGAGGGGAGGCAATAGACCAGGGGACAGACAAACCTAAGTCCGGTGACCAGCCATGTAAGCCATGTAAACCTAGGCATTATCATCAATCAATAAAATCCCCATGGGCCAAACTTGAAAATTGGACGTTATGCCGCCAACACTTAGCTTTCGTCAACAACTCAGAGGCGGAAGTCAGAGCTACGCGCAACGCAAATAATGTTCTGGCTGGAACACGGTGCGCTAAATAATAAAACGTAAATTAGCGAAGCTTCGAGGCATTTAAATTTTCCTCATGGAATTGTAATAATCGAGGTACTCAAATTGTTTGAGAAATCGTTTCAGCCCTAGTCAAGTTGTCAATGTAGCACACTAAATCTTAAATGTTTGTGTGAAATATAAAAGAAAAAGGGACTTGGTGTTTTGCTTGTAATTGTCAACACTATGACATCTAGATAATGTCAGGAAAACGTTTTAATTAAACAAAATGGCAAAAGGAGAGAGAAGTTAGGTCAGTTATGCTAGCTTGACCTTGACAAAATTAACATGTAGATGTGCTGCAGAATTTGGTGTGTCGGTTCATTAAAAAAAGAGTCGACCCACATGTCAACTCTGTCAGATTGTCAGTAGAACAGGGGTTTAAGTTAGCCAATCCACCACCACTGTGCTCAGACTATCACTTATTAATAATTGCAATATAAACATCAAGCCTGAAAAACATAAAACTGTCCTGCTCTTTGGGAAATGTTTGCATGTTTTTCGGTGAATCCTAATACATTAGAGGAGCTGTCGTCAGTCAGTTGCTACGGCAATGAGTTGCCAACACAGAGAGCGAAAACAAATGAAGGATACGAGTGGTTTTGAGTTGTTCTCTTTGAGTTGTTTGTTGGGCAAAGCTGTCGAATCTGAATCACGAGTGCCGCTTTAACACAGGTAAGCTTCCCTTTGATGACGAGCAATAAAACACATCAACAGTCCTGGAGTTTTGACACCTCCAGTTGTTGTCGAGTGACAGCTGATAAATCTCTGCTCCCATAATTGATTGACCTGTTTGCACATAAAACACTGGCAAAGGGAAGATTTATGCGGGCTGGACCAGTGAAACCTCTCGGTTACGGTGAGAAGCACAATAAGAATCAGTGTCTCACCGGTGAACGCAGATCAGAGCCGATTTTCCGCTTGTTGAGGGTCATGTGGGTCTGCTTAGGGACTTACCCTCTGTCCTCAGCTGCTGCACAGTCTGCAGACACTCTAAACCTGTTCTTACAATATCAAATCCTATGGGTGGAGTTAGATTACGTACTCCTTATTTCAAACAAATGCTAATGATTGAAAAGAAACTTGCGGCTGAATCACTGCCATGACAGGATTGTGGAAATTGATTTCTTTTTCATTATCATTTGAGTGCATGGTGACATTTTAACTACTGTATTTTTATTAGCTTTATTTATTATTTTTTGTGGCATCAGTGACAAACTCGGCTGGATGAGGAGGAGCAACTGTCGCCTTATTGCACGACTTCCATAGGAAATAAATGGAGAGGGACGTTTCTAAATTAACACGTAAAACAAAATGACTTCCTTTAACCCTTCCTGAATATAAAAACCTGAAAAACTGCAAATATTCCGACATGGCTGGTTTGAAATAATTAAACACTTTTTTAAAACACGTGCATATAGTGGGGGTTTCTGAAATCGGCAGTAGCCCAGAGCGCCATCAGACAGTGGTGGGGCACTCAAGAACTAGAAAATAACATATTTTATCAGTCGCTCACAAATTTGCCACTACTTGTGTGAATGTGTTGTGGGGTAAGTTTCCCTTAGTTGGTGTTAGGAGAGAGAAAAAAAATTGCTTGCATTTTGATTGATTGAAGTGCGGCAGAAGGAGGGGCTTTCCCACGGCAACAACCACAACTGCATGTGCATTTATTTTTCAATCTCGCAAAGGTAGGCATCACGATTATTCGTGATTAGTGATTATTTGTGATTGATCACAGGGCCAGAGTGTGATTACATTTACATTTACATTACATTTTTTAATCAATTGACAGCACTATTAATTACTGATTTAGTTGATGGTTATGTAATTATTTCTGGAGTCTAATCTAAACAATTTTTTTATTTATTTTGTTTTGTTTGCTGGACGCCACAGCTTGGAGGTCCAGATGATTACTAACCATCTAGTCCCTCCAAAAAGTGCTCTCAGTCTCATTGTGGACAGCTTACACTCCATCTCTGCCAGTTTCCCCCTCACACACACAAACATGTACAGCTCCTTCACAAAGTCACGCTTCTGAGTGATGGGGTCAGCTGGTCTGGTCTCACGAGGAAAAAACACCTTCCCAGGCTGACTGCTGGGGTGGCGTGGTATGGGGGGTGGAGAGCGGTTCCCCTTCTTCTCTGTCAGCCCTCCTGGCTCTTTAATAAGTTCTGTCTCTAGGTGTCAAAAAGAGACGGGGCAGCAGGGGCCCCTTAGTGGAGACGAGGATCAAAAACAATACAAAGTGCTAAGAGTATTTGGACAGTTCAGCTCTTAAGCTCATGAAGTCTACCTGTGATGAATCATACGAGCTGGAAGTGACCTGAAACTAAAGCACAACCTCCACTGCGCCGCCGCTTGTCTTTACACGCAAACCCAGACGCGGCTCCCTCTGGCCCGTACGGGACCTCCGGGGGCGCTTTCTGAACCTGCACTGCTTTATTAGTCGTAACACATCCATCACGTTCACGGGGGGAACGGTGACCTTTTCAAATTCCTACCTGTGATTAAACAGCAGAAACAGTCGTCAGGGCCGCGAGCCGTCGGGGTTATTAGCGCGCTGAAAAGTGAAAACGGCGACCCGAGGAGCAAGAGGGAACTTGCTGAGGCGGAGAGAACAGGTTAACTGCAGCCATTCATTCTGTCGATGGCTTTTAAAAAGTGATATGTTTCTAATTCCTCCAACTCAGGAGCGGTTTAATTAAGAAGAGAGAGGAAGTCACGCTGGGCTGGAAAATAGGATTATAATTATAATAAAAAATGGCAGCATAAGCAAATGTTATGAATTAGGGCTAAAAACAAAGTGTGCCTTTTTTAGGGATGCGACTTTCTCACAGAAACACTCACACCCAAACGGATTGCTATTATTAAAGGGGTAGTGTTATGTAAAATCTTGGGCTTCACATCATGTTTTAATGTTCTTCCCTCATCAGAAACAGACCTGGAATGTTTCCTTGATTCTTTTATGCATGTTTGAGAAATCCTTTAATTTCCCATTCAGCTGTGGGTGGATCTAGTTCCCCCTTGATAAAAACACTGCAACGAGGAACCATGTTGTGATGACTTCCTGAAGGCAGAGTTTCAGATAGAGCAGGAGTTTCTTAAAGAGACAGAGGCCCAATTTCAAAGTGTTAAAATACAAGGTAAAATTTGATACACAGCATTTTTTAACAACTGAAGTTGACGTAGTTACTTGATTGTGCTATAAAATGGCATTTTGTGCCTAGGATGGATATAATATTGCTGCTCCATTAACCGTTTTTGCAACTTCAGCATTTCCACAAGAAGGCTGCGTTTATGTTCAAATAGCCGCCGCGCTAAAACGCGGTCGGGGGGCCCCCCTTAAATTCTTTCACCCACTCTAAAAATATTCAATATACAGCAAAGGCACAAAGAGCAACAAGTTGCCTCTCCGCCTCCCTCACTGGCGGCGCTTTAAAACAACACACTCAGACGTGTGGAATGTGACCATATCTGCATGATAAATCCCCACTTTTGATTTTTTTTTTTCTGGTGACGCCTTTTGAGCAGAAATTCCCCCTTCTCTCAGTGTTTGCTTCACTCATATGTGAGCGATATTGCTTTAAAAAACCCCGAAAATGAATACAGACATTGTTAAGCTGGTTTGGGGGGTTAGAGGGAGGAAGAAAGGGGCCAATAATGTTGCCGTTGTGCTGGCCCAGGTCTTACTTTTTCCATGTGAGGCTTTATCTTCTCCTCTCATCGGGGAAAGTCTGCTTTGGGTTATTACTGCTGACCTGCTGGTCCTCTTTGCCAGCAGAGATAAAAAGTATTTAACCCTTCAGTAATTTCCATCATGATGTGACTGTGCACAAAGACTAGTTGATGCTGGGTTAAGCTTTGCTATGAGAAACATTTCTTCTTCTTTTTGTCCTCATGTTCCAAGTTAAGCTAATTTAATAATCTGGCAAACGTGATCCGAGTGAATCCAAAACTTGGTTTTCAAATGATGATGATTTATTTACTAAAGGAAAAACAGAAAAGAATCTAACAGTTAAACTGATTTTGCCATCTAGTCCCAGTTTGGGTTAACTGGTTGGGTTAACAGTACAGTCTACAAGAGAAACTGACTCACTCTGATGTGCAAAATTGTTCTAATCCAGCTGAACTGGAAAATTCAAGGTCAAACTACAATATCTTGGGCAAGTTTAAGTCTAGACTTTAGCTAGGCCACTACAAAACATTTTTTCTTTGAGGCAATCAAAGGTTTACTTACTGGTATGGTTTGGATCATTGTGCTGCTACATAATTCTAGTGTGCTTGGGCTTAAAGAAGAACTGGAATCCAATCTCAAAATATTGACATTGCATAAGTGCAATGTCAATATTCACTTCTACACAATATGGACCAACTTCTCTAACTTATGACGTAAATAATTCGTTTTTAGCGGTTTTGACAAAAAATGTCAAAGTATGGTGATTTTGGGGGGCGGAGTCACCGTCCGCTACAGTCCTTGGTTCATGATGTGCAGTGCGCCTCAGGCAGCCACTGAAGCGACGCTACGGTCCAGTCTTCATCCAGACAAAGTTTTTGTGTGTGAAGAAATGCCGGAAGACTTTATGGGAGTCAATGATATACAAACAAACAAACCAGTATGAACCTGAATAGACAGCAGAATGTCCAGAATTGAGGGATAACGATTCAGATTCTGATGATCAGGACTGTCATGGCTGACAAGACAGCACTCACAGCGATAGAGTTGGGAGCACAGAATGGTGAGAACCTGGGTACCATTTATAACGTACAAAGTTGTGTATTTAAGGGATTAATTTGAATTTCTGTTCTGGTAATTAATTACATGCAACACATCTCACTTGAGATAAGCCCATTGTGACTTTTTCAGTATTCAGGGTTAAAAAAAAAAAATTCATAGTATTAGTTTATCATTGCTAATTTTTTAAAATTATTTTACAGCAAGCATTCTTCAAAGATGTCTTTTAAAATATGCTTTTATGCAAAGCTTTATAATACCACTGGCATATATGACCGTTACTACTAGAATGTTGTCCTAAAGCTGCAGTATATAACTTGTTTTTTTTTTGTTTGTTTGGGTTTTTTTTAGTACAGAAGAGCCAGGAGGAGGGTCTTAGTGCTGTCAATCACCCTCGTGTGAGAAGTTCCAGGAAAACTGTTTATCCACCGTCATCGGTATCCCTCCTCTTGGCTCTGATTGGTTGTTCCCATTTAGCACTGGGGCTAGATGGGAACAGAGGTACTCCATTTTTTCACATTCTGTTTAAGTTATCTTTTGATTATATACTGTAAATCATGCATTAATAAGTAGTACTTGGGTATAGTGAAATTGAAAATCATTTTTTAACTACCTGGGCAGAGGCATTTTCACATAAAGCCAGGCCTTTATCTTTTAATAAATTACATAAGTTGAAAGCTTCTTGTTTTCACTCAGCTTATCATTGACTAATATCAACATTTCTTTGATAATCTGAAACTTTTAACGTTTTTTTTTTACGTTTTTTTTCTCAGCACTTCAAGAACGTCAATCTGTCTTTCACACAGAACGTCTAATCCCCCGCTCTGTCATCCGATAGATCCTGTGTTCTCCACACAAGCAAAAATAATGCTCTGTCCCTCGGCCGCTTTAGGAGATATAAGCAAAAACATCCGCTTCTGTACGACCCCCAGACACAAACACATCATTCATAATTTCTTCCTAAATAAACAAGACGCTCTCTCTGAACTCCCGGGGAGTCATGTACAGTGGAACATAATCTGGATTCAAAGTATGGGACATACAGAGGTCTGCTCTGTCCCACAGCGGTGCCCTTCTGCTCCACTCCAAACAGCGACACACTGAGAGCAGCACTGTCATCCCCTTGTCTCACTCTCAGCCGTAACCCTTAAAACCCACGCCTAACCCTCCGGTCCTGACAGGTTGGAAGAAAGCGGCCCATTGTGCAGCCTGCTTGTTGTGGCAGTGGGGTGTCGCTGTGCCTGGGCCGGAGGGTGCCGAATTTCTGTCTCAGAGGAGCAGGCATCACTACTTTGTTGTGACTTCAGCCACTTCAGAACCAACCTCAAGGATCAAACCAACTATCAGAAGCTGTGTTTCCTTTGTCATTATTCCAAAACACAATTTAGGAATTGTGATTTTTCCATTAAATAAGAAATGCAACTTAGTCACACATGACTAAGTTGTTACAAAACCTTCTGCGCCATCGTCCTCCCAGCACTTCCTGTCGTCTTTTTCGTCCAGTAGATCATGTGACTGGTGTGATGTGAAAAAAGTGTTTCCATTGCAGTTTTGCGAAATAAACCAATTTTGATCTGGCCAACAAAATGTCGCATCTTAGTGCAAAATCTTTTTATTGAAAAACCTGGGGGTGGGGGTTTGTTTGTTTTTTAAATTGCCATGTTTTTGGGAAGCAAATTTACTTTTGTAAATCCAATTTGCACAATTATATTGTCACTAAAAATGCATCTACTTTCAACTTAAGCATGTGATACAAATTCTTCTACTTTCAATACGAAACATGTTTTTTCTAACTCTAGTTTTATGAACTCATCATTGTAATTTTTTAGTAGCATTGCTGAAAATATTAGCGATTTTTCTCCATTTTGTTTGCGGTTTACTATTTCTGCAATCGTAAGGATCAATAAATCAATCATAAGGACTGACACCCTGCTTATGACACAGTGGCATAACTTGTCGCATTCAGGCAAAGTCCACGATTTGATCAAACCAACAATCATGTCAGGAGGGAGAAGATGTGTTTGGATTCTAATCTAGCTACATCCAAATTTTGTAAATACTGGGTGTGATCCGTCCACTGACAAATTAGACCAAGTGAAACTCATGGCTATGGTGACAAAGGCAACTCTGGAAAACAATCAAACTCCACTACCGTCCAACACTTCTGACATCCGTCATAGCTTCTCAATATGATTAGGCGACCGTCAATATTCTTGAGTTTTGAATTAGTTTCCTAATCCACCATCGTATTATTTTACTTCATTGATTGTTCACCATTGCTTCCTTAGACATACCGCTATGCCTCAGGTGTGTGAACGCAGCCATTCGGGGCCTTGGCTAACTTTTTAGAGCTTTTCTTTTGCCTTTGCTCTCTGATTATATCGCTCCTGCCAAAAGAATTCAAAATACTAACGTAGAGTTAGTTATTTATATGGTGGTGGATGAGGTCGGGAAGATGCCAAAATTTAAGTTTCTGCAACAGAGAAACAGGAGATGCAGCAGTAAAGCAGCATTGCAGATTAAGAATTACAATTAAAGTTAGTTATGAACTGAACACAACAATGAATTTGACCTAGTGCTTGGAAAAGTGCATCCAAAGCCAGCTCCGTCCAAGAGTCAGTTCATCACCGCAAGAGTCATTTCCATTTTCTGCTTTTCCTTTTTCCTGTGGAAAATCAGCTGCAAGACAAACAAAGACGCTCTTCATCCTGAAATGGGAAAGATCCACAAGAGACTGGAATACAGAGGCCTTCCACACTGCAGATTGTAAATGGAAAGTCATGATAATAGCCACTGTGGTGTGTGTTTTCACATTTTTCTTCAAAACCCTAAGACTTTACACTTAAACAGAACAGATCAGTTCCTATCAGGTCCCATTTTAGCCAGATGTCAACTAATGTTGCCAGGTTTCGACAACACGACCCCAGTTTTACTCCTGCGCTATTTTCTGATCATTTTGGAGTGCAGTCCATTTCTTGTCCCACATCATCCAATCTGGGTTGCCATCTTCTCCCCTTTCCTCACTCTGGATTTTCTCCCCGGTGGTCTCAGTTGGGATTGGACCGCTGTGGGCAGAAAGATGAGTTCCTCTCTTTGAAGTTGAGCGCGTCTGAACGGAGGCCCAGCTCAGCCTGAGAGACAGAACCCGGCCTCTTGCCCACCCGCCCAGCCGTCCGACAGACATCAAACACGCGGTCTGCCCGGTCCCAGCGCCGTCCATCTGGGCCTTGTCTCTCTCTCCCTCTGTACCCGTTCACATCAGACCTGAAGTGTCTGTGAGTCTGTAATCAAAACCAGGCAGACTGCAACAGAGGTGAGCTGTTTGGGCCACAGATGTGCTGCAGAGGTCAAAGGGCATTTCAGGTTTCAACCTTCTTTTGTGGGAAGGTAGAGTCTCCTAATGAATGGGAGAAAGGTTTGTGAGGAGTGAAGAGGATGATGATGATTGATTTAAACTTATCCTCCACAGCGGATATATCGTAACCCTTTTTTCTTCTTGGTTTTATTGACAAAATTCATTGAATTTGATTAAAATTGCAGATGTGCTTAGTATAAGGCACGCAAACGCATCCCTGTCCTTTTCTGTGCTAATGCATAATTGAGTTTATTGAATGTTTTCTCATAAATTACATGAATCGATCCAGTTTTTTGCAATTCCGTTGAAATGTGCGCAAATCAACAAGATCCCCGCCCAAAAAATCACAAAATTGTGAAATTCTGGAGGGAGTAATGAGTTAAAGATGAGGATTTGTGACCAGGACCAGCATGACACCAACATCTGATGAATAAGCAGATATGTTTGATGAGCCTTATTTAGTTACCTTATACTAAATAAGGCCCATAATGTAACATTTTAAGTAACATTATGGGCCTTGATATACAGTAGAATAGAAGAACTGATGAACAATTTTAAATCTTCACTCCTGGGAATCGACTTTAGCTAAACAGAACACATGGGACAGAATATCCTACATGGGAAAACCAACATTCAAAGAGAAAAAAAAAACCTTTCCAATTGAATGTCTAAGGAAATTTTATGGGACTTTTAAGGGCTCCATGTTGCACGATGGATTCCGATTTCCTGTAAGTATAAGTAAGTAAACATAACCAAGCCACTCTCAAAGCCTTTGTTTGTTCAGCTCGTTAAAAACATGACATTTATTAGCCTGGTGTTTCTTTTCATTTGGGGCTTTTAGCTCCATTAGTTTCTTAAGTTGCCCCCTTTATATGTCTGAGAGTGTTTATCTAACTGTTGACTGGGACGGTGGGAAGAGCAGGCAGCAGGGGGGGGGGGGGGGGGGGGGGGGGGGGGGGGGGCAAATGAAAAACTGCATGCCAGAACTAGTCACTCAGCACCCTCATCTGGGACATCCAGCTTGGAAATATCAACGGAGACCTTCGGGCTCAAACACACCCACCCACCTCCACCCAATCCAGCCCTACACTGGCTGGTTACTTTTGCTTGTCTCCTAATTTGCTTATTTGCCTAATGGATGTGAACTCAAGTGCTTGTAGCGGTTTGGGTTTGGAGTGGCCAAAAAGAGAGAGACGATAAAAAAAAAGGGTTGAGGTCAGGCGGAGACCCTCCTCCTTCTCTCCCCCAGGGGAATTTTTGCTCCATTTGGGCACTTTACCGGATTATTTGGGCTAACTTTCATCTCCGTTGCTAGGGTTGTAGGATTTTGCTGAGTGTTCTGACCCCCTGACCTTTTCCTCTATTGGTTCCTTTCTTTAGAAGGAAAATGTTGGGAGGAGATGTGACTCGTAAGTATCTTTTGGGCTAAAGCCTGTTGGGGTTTTTACCTTCCAGCCAAAGAGACGGGGTGTCATTACCGCAGTAACAACCTGCAAGGTCAAGTTTGCACAATGGGCCAATTCAGCGAGGTTAAGAGGAGCTTCTCATGAGCTGGATATGTGTCTGACTGAGGAATATTATTGTTGGTGATCACACTATGTCCAGGTCAACCCACAGTGCTGTGGAGAAGTGTTTGCCCTTTAAGGATTTATTCTGTTTTTACTTTTTGTCACGCCTAGATGTTTCAAATACAAACATTGCATAACTATTCAGAAAGCTATCCAGATAACCCTGACCTAATAATTCAAAACACTTATTCTGGCAACATCTCTAATCAAGAGTTTTCAATAACTTGGAATGAGTCTTTTGTATTCCTGTGGAGGAATTACTTTTCTTTGTGCAACTGTTTTAGTTCAGCCACAAAGGAAGGTTCTAGGGCTCCACAGTTGTGGAGTTTGTAGAACTTGCTGCATTTCCATTAACCATAAAATTATGCAAATTGAAATTACGAAAAAAGAAAGTGCTTAATGGAAACACACCAATAAAAAAACAACAACACATTTTTCAGTAGAAGGTTTTTGACGTAGGATGAGGATGAGGTGGCTCTTTCAGTCGTATTGGAACTAAAGTATTTCACAAAACTGCAATGGAAACACTTTTCGCATCACCCGAGTCACGGGATCAATAGCTGGATGTTACTACTGGCGGAAAAAAGGAAGAAGACGACAGGAAGTAGCAGGAAGATGCTCTTGTTTATTTTGGATTACTGGCTCTGCCAGAGCTCTAACAACATCACACAGTTCATGAAAAGTTGTATGCCATTCCAACGTGTTGAATCCATAACTCTTCTGTAAAAATGCTGCATACATAGCCGCTACCAAGTATAATGAGTTTGTTGCTCCAATGCCTCAATAAGATGCCCATGTCTCCTCTGATGACTGATAGATGAAGAGCACAAAGCAACATTCTGGGTACCTTTTTGATTAGGGAATAACAGCCTGATGTAAAGCTTAATTTTACATGACACCCTCCCTTTTAAAGATGTTGATCTATGGGATAGGTGCTAAGATAAAGCACAGTGACCATGTGAGTTCTAGTAGAATCAAAGTTTTTCGTGAAGTTGAAGTTAAGAATTGATGTCCACCCTGACAGTTACAAAGCAAACTAATCTTCAGCTTACAATAATAATAGTCGTAGGTGTTTTACTTCAGTTTGATCCTCACAGGGAAATAGAAAGTGTTCCAGTGCAGGTATTTCATGGTGGATAACACAATGCAAGATTTATGAGAGAAAGGGCCCCTTTCTGCCAGCATGCAGCTCTGTGATGGAGTCAGGCTCGTCCCTGTTACCAGGTTACCAAAGTCCCCCTCCTGTGGGCGACACCGTTCAGTAACCAGTCTATGGCTGGGAGAAAGAGACAAAGGCTGGAGCACGAGCAATGATCAAAGTTCTGCTAGAGCCCCGCTGTTTTTCACATAGCCCTCCAACTCCCCCACTGCTGGTTTCTCAGTGCCAGACTTGTTTGGATAAGTCTTCCTTATTGTACACACAGCCAGGGGTCTTTGAGCCCAACCACTCACCGTGAGCTTTCCCCAAGGATTACATACCCAAATATACGGCGTGGGACGAGCCACTTGCTGCTGGAGTGCGTTTGACGGTGTGTGTCTCTGAATGCTGGTGAGAGGCGTTTAGTGATTCTGTTAAATTAACCCCAGTCAAACGAGATCAGCATGTTTTCAGAGGCCAACCTCGCACTGGCTGCTGCTGACTTTAGCCGATCCCACTGTTTTCTGATGGCTAAGAATACACTTCACAAATCTGTCTGAGGGAAGGTGATATTTCAAAAGGTCTTGGGCTTTGTTTGTTTTTTCACCTACGGGGAGATGACTGGATTACAATCAGCTTCATCGGGGCATACACAGGTCCAGGAAGTGTAGAGCGAAAACATTTCCCCCAACTGCTAACAAATGTCTTGTTTGCATTTTTGTCTTGAGAGTACATGTTCTACTTCATAAAAGCGAGCCCGGGCGGTTCGGACAATGTGGTCCGAAGTTAATGGCAGGATACTGGAGAAAAATAATCAGGATTGACGCGAAATCGCTTTTAGGAAATGTGAATTGTAGTTGTGGTGGAAAAGGCAATGGTGTCTTCTGAAAAAATTAATTACAAGCTAGCTTACTTCTCAGAATAGCAAACATCTAACTGTAAGTACTATTTTCAGGCTTTGTCCAGGTTCCTCCTGCATCAAAATATTCAGTTATTACATAACAAAGACAACAATTGCACTTACATATTCATTATTTACACGTAAGTTCTGTACCAACATGGGCTGAAGGGCCATTAAGAGAAAAAGCAACAAATAGTCAGTTTAAAATTATCTTTCAAAAATAACATTTAAGCAGATTTTGAACTAATATAGATGTTTTTATTGGTTTAATGTAATAGGTCAAAACTCATTTTGTTCATGTGAACTAATTTTCTTGACCTGGGTGTATCATTATCTTGCAATAAGGTTAAAAGATCATTTCAAATCTCAAGAAGATGAAACTTTTTTGTGTGATAAAAGAGGACTTTATTTTTAGAGGGACTTTTTACCCATCAGTGTGAGTGCTGATAATCTGTGGAAGACTTATTTCCTTCTCACTTCCTCCTGTTTCTGTTTCTACATGAGTAGACAAGTACGTCACAGCAGAGTGTCCTACCTACCGTAAGAGATAATTGGGTTTCAAAATTGTTGGCGTCTTAAGGCTGCTGCCCCGATCCAGGGACAGCGTTATTTTGTCACTACTGGGTGATCTGATAACAACCACCCAGTTGGGATAAAAATGTCAACCTAGGTTTTTGTGCCTTTTTTTTTTTTATGTACTGTTCCTGAACACACAAGCACAAATCCAAATTGAGATTTCTGCTTCTTTTTTTTGATAGCGTTGAGTCTTTACTTACATTGTAAAGACTTGTGAAAGAAAAGCCGTACAGACAAACAACCTGAATGACTCAAGTTTTTTTCACCAGAAATTTTCACGCGTTTCCTCAAATTTTCTCAACTGCTACAGGAAGCAGGCGGTTTATGGGTGGAAAGTTTTGGTAACCCCCTCCTCTCTAGGTGTGATTTTCTTGTTGATACCACAGCATGCCTGTTCTGGTGCTGATAGGTGATGAGGGGTTAGACTTCTGTAGTCTCTTAGCAGCCACAATGCCTCATTGTAGATGAGGCCCTGAGCTAACAGGCGGTTGGGGGTTTCTACTGTCAAGCCTGATGGAATCCAAACACCGCAATGACTAATTTCATAAATATAGTGGCAGGTGGAACTTGTTGGACATGCCTACTCTCTCTTTCACAAATGGTGGGTAATGTTCCTGACCTCCTCACCCCACCGGGGGCCTCAGCAGCTGAGGCGCCTCAACCTGTGCACCCTACACCATTGAGTCTCCTGTGTGTTTAATGCTTGGATGATGGTGCAGTTGCGCCTGTCAGTGTAAATAAATTGCTCTGTGGCCACCTGAGTTTTCCTATTTTCTATCCATGCCTATTTTTCAGCTTCGCCACACACGGCGTCTTGTATGGTTCTTTTCTGATACACAAGGAGTCCTCCACTGCTATCATTCTCTACAGACACGTTGCAACGTGACGTCACATCACGCCTCCCAGTGTAACTACTTAGTTATTGAAACAAAACGCTTCACTCAAACAGATTAACAACAAGAGTTGAAGTTCTGCTTCGCTTCAGTTCTGGTATCTTTATCAGCATCCATCCTGGTTTTTGGGTCATTGGAGGCATTCTGCCCCAGAAATATTATTGAAATTTGCTGTCAAGTCTAATCATAGTTGGATTTTTGAATTCCATTCAATTTGATTTATAAATAGCTTGTAAATCCCTAAGGCAAATCAATCTTGTAGTATCTTACTCCAAAACATCAATCAGTCTGAAGGGAATTGTTTCAGAATCGTCCCATGTAGCGCTTACCAAAGCAACCTTGAAACTCTACCCTCACTGTCATTCCTTATTGTTTACTGATATTCTTACCATCGACTGTCAGTTCTTGACATCAATTACCGGGAAAGTCAGTTTGCAGATATATCCAAAAAAATCATGTTTTTGGATCTTGCTGTTTGTCATATTAAAAGTAGAGTACTATAAGGGAAATGCACCTTTGACCTTTCACTTTTAAGGCACCAACATAACAAGAACAAACAAGAATTTCTAAACTAAGACTCTGAACATCCATTTAATGCTAGAGTTTTTTTTAGAAATGCCACACATGGGCCCCAAATGTGACTTAGACAAAGACAGGGTGGAATGTGTCATCCTTGACCATTAGGAGATAAGATGTAAGTCCGTGCACTGTTGCTGCTGCTATAGTAACGTCATGTCCTAGGGCGAGCGGGTGGAGAGGAGAGGCAGAAGGTCAGGCGTCATGGTGATATGGCGTGGGATACCGTCATGTCTGCAGCTGCTGTGTTGCTGAGAAGGATGAAGAAAGATGAAAAAGAAAGGGTGGTAAAGGAACAATGCATTAATCAGAGCAAGACAAAAATGTGAGGAGCAGTTCAAGCTGAGACGCTTCAAAACCCTCCTGGAGTCTGTGGTCAGACAGAGACATTTAACATGACAGGACAGTAAATAGCCAAAGTGTGCTTGAGAGGACTGTTTACATGTCCTCAGGCACGAGGTTTGACCATTACGTCTAGTGGGGACATTAGCGGTCTTTGATGAGACTGAAGGCTCCGTGTTAGCCATGAGGTCGCAGATAAACGCCTTCTATCTATCTGCTAAAAGCCTCTCTTGTCTTTTCCTGGAAGAATGGAGCTGCAGGGGAGTCCAAGGGTGGTCGGGCACGGGTCCGGCTGTGAGAGGACGGAGAGATTCAGTGAGTTGAACTCTGCTGCTATGGAGGCCCGGCTACTCCTGGGCTTCCAGGGTGGGATCATGTGAAGAGCTTATCGTTCCCCTTTCGCTTTACCTACTGCTTACAGTAGGATCCTCTTTTCTTCAGCAAGAAAATAGAATTCTTAGTTTTAAGCCAGACAAACAAAAAGTGTGGTACTCTCCATCCATCTCTCCCTCCTTGGTACATATTTTTGCAGATTCCATATTAAGAGCCTGACCGCTGGAAAAATATCTGCAGTATATAAAGGGTAAATTTTGTTGTAATTTACGTGATTGAAACTTCTAAAAAATTAGAGTCTGGGAAACTATGCAGTTATGACATAAAAATTTGTAGGAACCCTGTGAAGATTTAATAAAAATCTATGTTATATTAGACTTTTGTTTCGACCTCCTGTATTTCCTGCTTGCAAGAAACATGAGTGGAAAAGTGGTTTTCTTTTCTTCCTGAACAGAAGTGCAAGGAGACTAATCTGGGAGACAAGCCAATACAAAGGCAATTTTCTCATTTTTGGCCGAACCATTGGCTTCCTTTATACTTTCAGTTGGAATAATACTTAATGACATCGTAAAATGCGATAATCACAGTGAAACTGAATCAAAAATTAAAACAGATTAGGAACTATTTGAGTCATTTTGTCGTACAGTAAAGACGGGAAGGCTGCTTTTGCCAACGTTTTTTCAGGAAGAGGTTTTGGGATTTTCCCCAGTATACTCTACACTCTCAAGTTTTCTGCTGACATCTTTATACAAAGCACTTTTAGCTCTTCTCTGGGCTTTTCTCACACACAGTAAAAAAAAAGAAAGAAAAAGAAAACCATGAATCTCATAACGGCTTGTTGGCTGTTTGCTTTTGTTCCCAGATAGATGTCACTCTTAATCAAACCTGATCTAACCACACAGAAACAATCCCAATGAAGAAAATCTCTGAGATTTCAATACTTAGCTCTTGAGAGTTTGTCAAGGATTTAAAAAAAAAAAAAAACTTGAGTCCCCTCAAAGCCCATGGTTTTTCTCTGTAACATTGCTTAAGCATTGTGGAAATTCACTAAGAAATTTGCTGTTGCCGGTCATGAGACACTTGTCAGCTTAATCAGGCCTGACCGGCTTAAAAATCTGATCTTTTTCCAATCAGTGAATGCACCATGCACGAGCCAGATAGTATTTTATCTGCATTGTTTGCATTCTACTCCCTACGTGGGTTTTTTTGTTATTAAGATAGCAAGAGGTTAAGTCCAACTGAATCAAAACTCAAGTCTAATCAACAAGAGGGATTTTAGTTGATCTATTTTTCTGTGTACATTGTATGCTGTTTGCTACTTTTGTCTAATTTTTGTGAACTTCCTAACAAGTTAATGAGTTTTTTCTTGTTTTTCCTGCACATGTCACTATTCTATCACAGAGATACACAAAACAAAACAACCATGCACATCCAGGCTTGTATCTCAGGACAGTCAACCCAACGTAAATGCTTTTATGTTTGTTTTTTGAGAGGAATCCAGTTAAATCCAGAACCTTGCAGTTTTTCTTCTCAGTGCATGAGCACAGGAAGATAACAAATGGTGCTCTGCCTCCTATTTCTATTTCCCTGTGAATTATTATTGGCTTATGTGCAAATAATTGCCTTAGTGTAAACATTTATTTATTTAAACTTTATCTTACCAAGGTTAAAAAACCCCCAATGAGATTAAAAACTTCTTTTTCAAGAGAGTCCTGGCCAAGAGCCAGCGACAAATACAACAAAAAAAATTACAAGATTAAAAGAAAACAATCAAGGTATAAAAAAGCAGGTACATGTCTTTGAATTGGCCTCGAGAACTTTTAATTTGGATATAAAAGCACCAAAAGAGACGAGTTTCAGTGGGTCTCAAAGTTTCCTGTAGTCAGTTCCAAGAAGAGGGAGCAGAGTGAACGAAAGTATTCTTACCCCGATTCTGTCTGACACGACAGAAAGAAACAGCAAACTGTGTGAGCAAGAACTACAAGAGTCAACATTTCTCAGTGCGATTTCAGAACAAATATGGAATTGGTAGGAGTCCAAGTAGTGCCTTGTAAATAAAAGTTAACCAATGGGGCCAGGCCTTCCCACCTGTGAGTATAAATCACAGCGGTGTGTTTTTACGTTTTGCTGTTTGTAATGAACCTCGGAGTAGACAGGTAGAGAAATGTAATGTAAACATGAGGGCAGTTTAAATGTGACACTGACATTTTCAACAACCAAAGTTGTTTTAAGACAATAATACTCGATTTTTGGTGTAAAACGGCAAATTTATGGCCAAAATTAAGACTAATGTGCACCTAGTGATGGCTCCGTCCTTCTCCCAGGAGGCTACATCCATTCCAAAGGTAGCTACTGATTTAATGACAGACCGGTTCTGGCGAATGAGAAGGAGACTACTCACATGTATATCTACTGCTCACATACAGTATATAGTATGTCAACCATTTCTCTTGGTAAAGTTTGTTTTTAATAAAAAGTACATATCTAATCCAGTGGATGACCAGAATGAGCATGCTAATTATTAGCCTGTCCAAAGCTAATGCTAGCTTTTGTGTGCTAATGGTCACCAGAGAGAGTAGGCAATCCAGTGAGAGAGTAGCCTGAGCATGCTAGTAGCCTCTCCTATGTTAACACAATTTACTAGACTACTTCTTGTTCACTAGCCTTGGCTGCTCAGTTACCGATGCCGACAGTAGCTGTCTTCAGAATGAATATAGCCTCCTGCTACAAGGACGTAGCCACGGCGAGATGAGGAATAGTCTTAATTTTGGCCCAAATATTGCGCCATATAATTCTTGCCCACATCAGACTAGCGTCAACCTCAGGGACAACTTTATTGCTTCTTCCAGAACGACGATGCTAGAGTTAGTAACAGCTGGTGAGACTACAGTTTATCTACTCAGAATCTTTTAACAAAAACCTCACCACAGAAATTGTGAACTATTCCTAAAAAAAAAAAAGAATCTGATGAATATATGATTGTGTATGCTCAGAACCATCTTTAGGTAGCGGTAAAAGAAAAAAACTAAACTAATAATAAATCAAGTAAGTAAAATAAATCTGTGTAAAGCAACAATTGAGAGTGTGTTGCAGAAGCCCAAATCTGTATAGTGTTTGTTCTAGCATGTGAGACTTTTTCCAGCTTCAAGATTTGGATGAAGCAGACAGCCAGAGGATAAAAAAAAACTGTTTGCTAATATCTTCAAACTGAAGGACTCATATCTCTGAGAGATATTTTGTACAGCTAAACATTTTTAAGTCATGTTCTACTTCTACTGAAGGAGCGATTACTGTTGCCACCATCTAACTGTGACTAAATAAACCTGCTCACCCAAAAATCATAAGCGTATTAAGGTTTCATACTAGTGAAGCATAATTACAACCAGACTCAAGCTTTCCACACGCTCGCCAAAAGAGTTCTTGATCAAACCTGCAGCTCCCCTCTGTGTCCTGTAGGTGTCACTCATCAGTAGATAGCATTTTGTCCAGGCTGGAGGAAAGCAGTGGAGCTTTCCTCAGCTCCTCTCAGCTTCAGTATCACTTTTGCAGAATGTACAGAAAACAGAGTGGCGGCAGCATGAGCGTTT